>NC_059104.1:154831911-154964096 GCF_020740685.1 Jaculus jaculus | reverse complement strand
CCCCCTTGTGCATCTGGCTAACGTGGGACCTGGGGAGCCAAGCCTCGAACCGGGGTCCTTAGGCTTCACAGGCAAGCGCTTAACCGCTAAGCCATCTCTCCAGCCCAAGACTGCCAGTCTTGAAATGCAGAAGTTTGATGTTCGCTTAATGGTTGTTGAGTTTGCATTGTTCTGGTCTCTCTTTGTCATGCCTTATACCAGTTGGAAATGTTTACTCTGTACCTTTATATGTTCAAAGTATTTAACTTGTTTTATTTTACAGGACTCACAGCTAAGAGAAAATCTTAAATCTCAGAGGAGATTTTGGAACTATTATGAGTTGATCAAGTCTGTGGGGAACTTTGAAATTGGATAGAATACAATTTACATTGTGTGATGGCTTTAAATCTATTGGTGGCCAAGGGCAGAATGTGATGGTTTGAATAGGTGCCTCCCCCATATCTTCAGTGTTTTATTAGTTTTAATTTTGTATCTATAGCCACCTGGCTGGAGGAGGTGTCAATGGGCAGTTCTTAAAATGTGATGGTGGGTTTTTTGGCTTGTGGCTTTTCTCTCTCTGCTTGGACCTGTGAAAGCAAATCAGCTTCTTCTGTCATTATGTAACTTCCCCTGGATCTGTAAGCTTCAATAAATCCCTTCCTCTAGAACTGTGCTTGGTGTGGAAGTTCATCTCAGTGACCTGAAATGGTTTACTACAATATCCAACCAACATACAGAGCCAACACATTTTGCCTTAAAGAGGCAACTCTGATGAGCAATATATGCCACTGGGCTTATTCCAGCATATCTGATTGGACTGAGCTTGTGTGATGGTTGTTCAATTTCCTCCTCTACTGGAATGCTCTCGTCCTTTCTATCACAAGCATAGATCCCTAATATGCACTTATTTACAACATGCCCAGGATCAGCTTCTGTGGAGCACACCCTGCTAAAGGTGAGCTGGATATACTTCCCCTTTTTAACTACCATGTTCTTTTCTAATACTGGGTGAGATGCATGTGTATGCCATTAAGTAAAACCATGGTCACCAATAAGCCATTTCCTTTTTTTCTAGTTTTACCAAGATGCTCTCTAGATATACTTCTATCTTCTATGAAGGTACTCATTGTTAAAATTCTCTCAGGCATAGGTACCTTGAGCCAGTTAATACCCTATAATATGGTCTAATGGCAGACCAAAATACAGTTTTATAGATTTTTATGATATAAGTGATATAAAGCATTTCAATAACAATAAATTCAAGAAAATACTCAGTGAAATAAAAACTTGTCATTAAGTTTCTTTATCTTTTTTTTTTTTTTTTTTCGAGGTAGGGTCTCACTCTGGCTCAGGCCGACCTGGAATTCACTATGGAGTCTCAGGGTGGCCTCGAACTCATGGTGATCCTCCTACTCCTGCCTCCTGAGTGCTGGGATTAAAGGCGTGCGCCACCACGCCTGGCTTTCTTTTTTTTAAAAAAGTGGATGGCAAATGTACAATTTTAACAAATTGTCAAGATTGGCTATCTGGAATGATTTTACATTTGTAGGTTTCATCATGATTTTACTAAGTACACAAAATATTCAAATATGTATACCATGGATTTGTTTCAAAATTTATTCATGATTTGATGAAAACTGTTCAACAATGACAATTTAAGACAAGTCTATAGAAATGCAGAGGATGACAAATGCCGTGGGATTAAAAAAAAAAACAGTGACTGGAATATAAGTAGAACCAAGTGGCTTGGTCCCTGAACATAATGTCAAGTCAAAAATTAACTAGTTACCCAAAGTAACAAGTAAACAACTCTAAGCTTTTAATATTATTCAGAAATAATCATTAAACAAATTTCGGAAGTGAGAAGGAAGGAGGACAGTGTATGTATCTTTGTTGTCCTCAAGCATCACAAACTTCCTTTCGCCATCCTTGCTCCACTAGCTGTCCACGTTACTACTCTCAGCCGGAAAACAGACCTCTCCTTCATGTCCACCCCAAAAAGGCTTATTTCCTATTGTGTATTCACAGATGATATTTGTGAATACTGATTGTATTTCTATTTTTTTCTTCCTCCATTTCCTCATAATCCTCAAAGTCTTCTCTTTAAAATGCCCTTCCAATGAAAATTATTCTTTCTTATTTCTATAACTTAGTCAGTTTGTGTGTGTGTGTGTGTGTGTGTGTGTGTGTGTGTGTGTGTGTGTGTATAATTACCTCAGTATGGAACACAAGACCCTTATCATAACACACAAAGGAATTATTCACTTTACAAAGTAAGTTGAGCAAAAGGAACTAACCTGACCATGTTCTCATTTCTGAGGTAGTTTTTAATAGAAGAACAGAAGGATGGAGTCTGTGTGAGAGGTAAAGAAGAAAGAATAATGAAGATTAAAAGAGTGAGTTTAAGAACAATAGAACAGAAAATGACATAGAAAATATGCCTTTTAACCTGGAAGTAAAAACTTAAAAAAAATACAAAATAATGGAAAAATGTAAATCGCTCTCTGACAGAGGTTGAGTATTCTCAATCCAATAATACATTATGGAATTGGGGAAATAAGCATAGAGTGTATGCAGAGGTACATTGGGTCTTTGTTGGCAATAAGTTAAACTAAACTCCATCAATTTCCCATCACCAGCTGCTGGAACTGACTCTATAAGTGCTGTGTTTACCCAGAAAATAATGACACTTTAGAGATGATGCTAAGTTCACCTCAGCTGGGCATTCTTTGTCTAATATGCAGTTTATCTGCTATGTGGCTTTGGAAACTGCTAGGGGTTTTGCAGTTTAGTTACAAACATGTAGAGGGGCCTTTCTCCAAAGGACCTTCAGTGAGGAGGATTAAAATCTATGCAGTCTTACAAGTTTGGGAACTAGACACTTACTACAGCTTTCTATTGAGAAGAGTGGGGGCATGTCTGTGTTGATCAATTCTAGAGTTTTCCCTGTGTCTTAACAAGAGCACAGACAGCTACTCAACATCATACTGCCTATAGATCAGTTCCCATGATTGTGCCTCCATTTACTCTGCCCAGCAGTCATTAACCACAGCCATCTTGACCTGTCAGTCAACTGCTGCCTCTTGTAACCTTATTATACACATGGATTTCTGAGAGCCCTTATTTTTTTTATAACTCTCTTAGCTGTTCTCAGGATGTAAACACAACCACTCTTCAAGAATTCTAGAGTAATGTCACCAGTGTATTTCTCAAAGCCTTTGTAAACAGGCTTTGTAAAAATTTAAACAGGGGACTGATAAATGCTTTCTAAGGTGTGGGGCCACTTCATTTACAATCTATCTAGTAAGTCTAGAGTCTGTATCATGCCTGTCAAGAATGAATAAGAGTAAGGACTTGAAATTAAATGAAAAAAGTTACTTTTTACTTTATTGATCTTTTGGATTTTTAAATTTTATATATCCCTTGAAATTTAATTTGTAATATTTAATTTAAAATTAATATACTTTTAAGTATACAAGAAGCACACAGATATACAATTGTCTTCAACTGTTGTTGTCACTCATAGTTACCACATTATAGCTTCTGTAACAGTATCTATTCCTCTGCCTCTTCAGGAAGATAACAGAGTGAAGTAGAAACACAAATGTGGCTATACACACACACATACACACACACACACATACACACACACACACACACACATACACATACACTGTTTGAAAGAGATGATGCCAATTAATTTTCTTAGTAATGTATGCCGTACTATTTAAGTACAAAATTTCAATGTATGCTACTATATTTTTCCAGAAAAATTAAACATCTAACTTTGCTAATAATTCTGTAGTGAAAATCTAAAAAATATGGGAAGTTTTATACAACCAAGCAGGAAAACTTTCTTATCCATAATTTGGTTTAGTTCAATACTTTTGCTAATTTTTGTGTCACTTCGGTCATTATATAACAAAGATCTCTAATGGAAGGAAATTAAGCATTGGGAGTACAACTGATACTTTGGGTAATTAAAAAGCTTATCACATTTTTCATTTGCTCCTTCACTTAACAGTGAAGTTATTGAGTAGTTATGATTTACTGTACACTATGAACAAAACAATGTCTTCTCTGGGGAGCTTTTCTTATCAAAGAGAAATGATAAAACAACAAAAGAACCACAGTATCATTAGAGCTCCTTGAGAGAGGGATTTGAATGTAAAACAAAATTATTTAAACAGGAAAAGAAGAGCATTATTCCTCAGGATTCAAACTTTAATGGTTTTCAAAATATGTTGTTCTGTTGTCTTTAGGAAAGGAAGATATGTACATTCATCTTAGAAAACACATTACTTCGCAAAGTAAAATTAAAGGGCAGACTTAAACACAGTAGAACCAACTAAAAAGATAACATTAATTTCCTTTTCTCAAAAGTTTGTTTAAATCAAGATAATGCTTGTTATTACCATGGTAACCAAGTGTTGAATAACAGTGGATTCTATTTAAACAACTGTTTTCAAAGCAGCATTAAAAAGACATCCAAATGACACTACTTTAAACAGATCAAGAAACCTAATGGCAGAGCAAGAATATTGTCTTATTAAAGATGAAGTCAACTCCTCCATGATAGAATTCAAAAGAAAACAACTATAAGTTTAGAAGAAAAATATCACCTGCCTATTTTAGCTTCATACAACTTCCTTTTCATAAATGTTAAGGCCAGTGAGAAAATAATTTAAAAATAAAATTCTTCTGCCTTATACATAGATACAAGTAAAAAATTTTATATGCAAAACTGCATATGATGAGAACACAGAGCCCAATACATGTAAAAGCAGAGATGTTAAATCAATGTCATCTCCAATTGAGCTAGACAGCTAAAAGTACAAAAACCCTGTACTTGGCCTAGATCCATGATCATTGTCCTGTGAAGTTTTGTACTAAAATATCTCTATGTTCATTTCGACTTGATGTATATAAAATGAAAGTACTTTATTTTGCAAGATACTTCTCTATAAGCATACATTGTTTTGCAGCTATAATGATCTGAATAAAAATAAATAAATGAAGAAACAGTTCCCTCAATCCTGTATGTTTTAGGTGAAAAAAACACAAAAACAGTGCCTGGGACATACAACTAGCAGGAGCAAAAAGGCAAAAGGCAAACAAAATCAAAAAACAAAGCAAACTTTCCAGATCAGAGTTGGTTCTGCTGTTTTCTCTAGAGAAAAATATTTGAGGATTACAAAATAAAAGAAAGATGCACATACAAACTGTAAGCCTCAACACCTGGTGCTTTTAAACATTGTAGTCTACAAGGAGACAGTGCATGATTACACAAGGAAAATTTATTTAATAGGTCCTTGTAATTTTAAGGAAACAGTGATAAATTCTATTGCTCTGCCACTTATTATTCTGCTTCCTACTTATTAAAAATACAGTTGAAAAAATCAGTTTTTAAAAAGTACAAACAGATGCCATGGCCTCCAAATCCACCAATGAGTCAATGTGTATAGCTGGCTTTCTTCTAAAATATAAATTCTCTTTTATTGTCATACAGGCGAGGCTATAACAAAAAATTGACAGACGAAACAAGAAAGCACGTGTTCAGGGAAAGTGAAAGCAAATAACAGAGGCAGTTTTGGATAAGCACATTATTGTTACAAAGCTTCCCCAACACAATCCACCTTTTGAGGAAAATGCTATACTTATGTTTGTCACAGCAAATGCATTTTTTTAAATGTTGGCATTGAACAAAAGAAACACCTCAAAGTGATCAAGGCTCAGCTTGATACTAATTCAGTTTCTGCTTTGTACCTAAACTCTGAAAACTCCCCTGGGCACATAGAAGGAATAAGCCATTTTTGTCTAAAACCCAAGGAAAATATTGTTTTTATTTGATGTTTGAAACTATTCTAACTTAAAACCTTGGGTGATGAAAATGAATGCCACGCAATACATGTTCATTTGAAATCTATGAAAACCAACCTCGTCTGGAGTCATTTATGTTCTTAAATAGTGGACCTCATGGACAAAGATGGGGCCTATGGGATGTGTGAATCAGGGAAGAGTAACCTGCCAAAATTAGGCTGTTTGAGTGGATAAAACTGGGTTTTCCTGAAGTCCTTTGTTTTCCTCTTGCAATAGCTCTCCTATTACCAGGACTTCTTGTCCTTCACTTAGCCAAACCTTGCCCAATATATAAGGGCCAACTTAGAGCTTCACTCCTTGAAAGGTTTTGACAGACTATGCTAAACAGTAGGAACCTTTTATTCTTACTGAACTCCCACTGAGCTCATAGTTAATGGGGAGACAGTACAACACAAGGAGGTTAGACAGTGTGGTATAGTTTCTTTGGCTTAGCATTAATTTAAAAAAAAATAACTACAAAGATAGTTCAAATTTATTCTATAGTTCTACCTCCTCATCTGTCACCCTGAAATTAATATTCAGTTTTGTTAACATAGTCTGTTCCAATTTCTAATATCATTGTGCTTTACCATTTCTCCTTGAGTCTAAGAAAGTCTAAAAACTTTCTCTCTAGCTGTCCTCATTGTCATATTTTGCATGTTGTCTAAATGTTTACTTTAAGATCTTGATATAGTAATCATAGTTTATAAAAATGACTAGTTCAATAATTCTAACATTATTGCTAAAGCTGACTGATTTACTAGTTGTTTGGTCTCTTCATTATTTGTTTTTGTTGTTGTTTGCTTATAGTCTATGAACCTAATTTTTATAAAGCCAAACAGGATACATTGGACAGCAGAAGCTGCAGTTACATGGCCTTCAGTCAAGTAGTGACTGAAAGGAGCAGGGCAGGCAGAGGGTAGCTATAGCCCTGTGATCTAGTGTCAGGGTTTCAGTGAGCTTGTGTCCCATAACTCTAAAGATCTACAAAGCTTCTTAGTTTTTGCCTTCTCAGCTTCCACAGGACAGATATCACATATCACAGGTCAGGTGGGTGATGGAGTTGTGACTTCCCTTCTCTCAGATACATTATACTCCAATTTATCCCCAGTAGGTTAGACTCTGGTAAAAGATCCTCTTGAGAGCAATGCTGTTAAGACCAGAGTGTTCAAGCATATTTAAAGATAGCTTGTTTTTCCTATCCCCTGCCAGAAGTCCAAAGACTTTTTCTCCCTGCTATTCATTTTGAAGACCTTATAGAACGTGACAAAAAAAAGAATGAATTATCAGGAGAGTGTTTGTCCATCAGCCTTGTCCACACTGAGCAATTCACTAATTACAGCTCAGTATTTCCCGCCCAGCCATTAATTCCAATGCAGTCCTGGTCACGAGTGTCTATTTCACCAAGGTATGCTTTACACATACCTATGTACTTGAGATCATAGATGTGCTTTGTTTTGTACTAGAAGGGCTATTGATGTGGTTTGTTTTTATTTTTATTTTCATTAATTAGAACCTTTGTTGTATGGACAAATCATATGCATTGGTTCCATCCCCCTCCTCCCCACACCTGCTTCATTGATTGCCTTCCTCAGTGGCCTTATTCTCCATGGGGTGATGAGTTATGAGTTATGAAGAAAGCAATCAGTCATTGGATGGAGGGCAATGTCTCTGGAAACCCCTTTGAACCCCATGGCTTGTATAGACTTTTTTTTTCAGTATATTCACTTTTTACTTGTTGATAGGTCAGAGCAAATACTTATAAGTCTATCCAAAAGTCTGTCAAGACCAAACATGACTGTTTGAGATCCATAGGAGTCTTCCACTGGTTGTACAAAACTTAATATGGTGCATTCTGTTTTATGACCTTAAGAACCTTACCTGAATCATGACAATCACTCAACCTTCAATTTTGATTTAACACTTTCAATTTGTTTAGAGAACAAGAACTCTGTTTATTTGGCCTCCTTTATAAAATACTTAGCAAGTACATCAAGAAAATGAATACACAACATGTTTCTTGTGATTTTAATAAGGGCACAAATGCCTTGCCTTCCTGCATTCTTTCAAACTGCTTGGACCATTAACTCTAGGCTGACTTGGCAAAGGGATATTCATTTTATTAGACATTCAGTACATGATGGTCACTTTCTTGAGGTTAACTAAGAAATCATGTCACCAAGAAAATCTCTTAATATTCTCATTTATCTTCATATTTTATAGTAAAATCATAAAGAAAATACCAAAAGAAGTATAAGCTTTTCATGGGAATTAGACAACTAAAAATAAAAATGTAAAAATAAATGTAAACCATTTCACTATAACATAATAAATAACTCTACTTCTATGTTCTCAAAATACTTATTTTGAAGCCTAAATGGTAGTACATTTTAGTAAATAAAACCTAAAAAATATTTCCTAAAAAAATGATAGCATAGTTTATAGAGTTCATGTTTATAAACTGAGAAGGCAAGGGAATGGCATTTTTTTTTGTCTCCAGAAAACAGATGTACATTTAAGTTATAATACATATATGCTTCTCAATTCCCTGGAACAAACATTTTGTGGATTTCTCAGGCCATGAAATATGGAATTTAAGCCCACATTTACTAAATGGTTTGTCATACTATGATAGCAAATAGCATGCATGCTAAATTCACGCAAGGACAGAGATACCGATTGGCACTTTTCCTGACCCATATATACCTAAATATATACACAGGTAATTTCTTCTCATTTCCCACTGCTAATCACAGGCCAGGTCAGCAAAGTTTCAATCACTTATAGTGTTTGAGAGAAATTTAGAAACAGGAAGCATTTGGTAATTGATCTATTGACTGTATAGGCCCCTATATGCCCTATTTCTCATTACTTATTTCTCTCTAATTACCCAGCAACTCACAGAAATTGGTACCATTCCCCAATATCTGCCTTTCACTTTTCTATTGACAAAATTTTTATGAAGTTGGTGGTAATTCAATATCATTGCTGTGTTCTGTTGTATCCATTGGATACCATACAGTGCTTCCTTTTTGACACTTGAGATTAAATTGCTCTACTTCCTTGAGAGTAACAGAAATATTTAATTTTAGGCTGTTGTCTAAAGTCTGGTCTACCCCCTTCCACCCAGCAAAACACTGAAAAGGTGGACTGCATCAAAGATGAATGTGTTTCAGCTCTAATTTAAAATCCTTGAATGTTTCACCAAACTCACTGGGAGAAATGCTAAGCTAATAGCAGTTCCTACAAGTCCCTCATGTCCTCACCACTGGATATTGTTCCTGGCTGCCTCCCACCAGCAGGGCATTTTTCTGACATTCTGCTATGGTTTATCAGAGATATTCAAGCTATTTCTCTCCTTGGAATAATGTACTACCCTAGAAAAGTCTTATTTATATCTAACACCAAGTTTGGTCTAGAAAATCCCCCAAATATCTATCCAAAGCTTCCTCGCCTTCCATTACAGAGGGCACATACTGCATTTATTTTTGTATCTAATGCCCGTATCCACTAGCCTATGAGTTTCCATGAAGCAGGGGACAGCACTGCCCTTACTACCTGTTACCTTTCATTCCTTCCTCATTTGAGTTAACACATATTTGCATTTACTAAGAACAAGTAACAAGTGCTTTATGAGAGGCCTAAGCCCAAAGATGAGCAAAGAGAGAGGCAACGCTCTGACATGATAGTGCCCAGTCTATTTCGGTAGACTCATGAGCCTATGTTTCACTTTGACTATATAGTTGTCAATGTAAACAAGTGCTCTGAAGAAAAAAAAAATGTTGTTTGCATATCTAAAGTGCCACCTACACTGAGGTGTTTAAGCCTTCTAGGAGGAACTGACTCCTGAGCTGTGATCTGAAGAGGATAAGAGCATGAGTGCTAATGTCAGGAGCAGGAGGGATGAAGGTGGTAAGTACTCCAGACCTACAAAGCAGGACATACTTAGATAGGGTCAGCACAAATGAGAAAAATGGAAGTAACCAAAGAACAGTGTTGAGCTGCAGGCATGGCTTAGTGGTTAAGGCATTTGCCTGCAAAGCCAAAGGACCCAGGTTTGATTCCCCAGGGACCATGTAAGCTAGAGGCACAAGGGGGCACATACGTCTGGAGTGCATTTGCAGTGTCTGGAGGCCCTGGTGTGCCCATTCTCCCTGTCTCTCTCTCTTTCTCTGTCAAATAAATAAATAAATAAACATAAACTATTAAATAAAAAGCAGTGTTCCTAATGGGTGTAAAAGAAGTGACATGGACTGAAATGAAACGTAGGCAGAGCTACACCATGGAGAGCCTTCTTTGTCATGGTTAAGATTTAGGTCTTTAACCTAAAAGCAATAGGAAGTGATTAAAGTGCATTAAGTGAAGGAAGTAAGTTAATTAGACTTATTCTTTGAGGTTTCTATGGCTATAGAGTAGAGAATGTATTTAAAGTGACAGATATAATAAATCTAATAAAAAAATAGACCAATGTTTATTAAAATCCTATTTTCCATATAATAGCAAATATGGAACAGGAGGCAATAACTAAAAATAACTACAATTTTTCTGAATTCTATTATACATAATATAGGAGCACATTTGCTACTTTAAATGATACACAGTACTTTCATTCTTCTCAAAATTGTAACAAACCTTCTCGCCTCCTTATCTTCTGTGTTAGTCCTACTAACTCCAATTAGAGAGAGAAACCAAAATAGCAATGCTATTTCTTTGAGTCTAAATCTACCAACCAACCAGTAGCCATCCTCTTTAAGCATCTTCTCTGGCTTCCTGCTGTCACAAAGAATGACATGTCCATGACTCTTCCACTGACACATTAAAACCAGTCCATCTCGAATCATTGAGAGGCACTTGTGAACTTTGATCCTATAACTATAACTTCTTATCTCTCCAGCAGTATTTTACACTCTAAGGCTAGAGAGATGTGTTAGTGGTTAAGGCACTTGCCTGTGAAGCCTAAGGACCCAGATTCAATACTCCAGTACTCACATACTCCAGATGCACAAGGTGGCCCATGAATATGGAGTTAGTTTGCAGAGGTTGGAGGCCGTAGCACACCCATATTCTCTCTGTCTTTCTTTCTCCCTCTTTCTCTCTCTCAAATTAATAAATAAAATATTTTAAAATTTTACATTCTGTTCTTCATCCTGTTCATTAATATAATTTTCACAAATATGTAAGCATGTTATAATTATTATAATGTAGTTATAAATATATAAGAAAATGTGCTTAACACATTTTCTATATATAGCCTACTTCCTGCTACTGGCATTTTTTCATTTCCTTGAATATACACTGTTTACAAATGTCCACTAGTGTTCTGGCAAATGTTCAAGAGCCAAATCTAAGAATAAACAAATAATAGACTTGCCTTCAGACTCCATAATTCATTAACTAAATATTATTTCTCACAGTTGTGGACAAAGGGAATTTGAGGACCAAAGATGTTTGGTGTCTGATCTGCTTGCAAGATGGTACCTTTTTGCTATGTACTCATATACGTTAAACCAGAAAGGAGCAAACTAACTCTCCTAAGGGTGCACTTCTTAATGTTTTCATCATGACAGTTAAGTTGCAACGTATATATTTTAGAAGGAAGTATAATATAAATTCAATGGTGTCCATTAATTTCTCTGGCATAATGCCATTGGGAGTTACTGAGGAGTGTCCCCTCTAGCCTTCACTGAATAGAGAATTGGGGAAAAAAGCCCTCTGACTCAAGCTGATCTGAGCTAACAGAAGCATGCTCCTGGATTTGCCTATACCTGTTATCATCACTTACTCTTTATTTTATTATTTTCTGAACCTACTGCAGTATGGCTTTTCTTTCCAACATTTTGTTTAAACATCTTGAAGTTACTACTTCAGTCTCCATTGCACTTTATTTTCTCAGCATCAATTGATATAAGCAATCAATCCTTCTTTTAATGTATGTTCCTGTGGTTTGTAGGAATCAAACATTCCTATTATCTTCTAATAAGATGGCAGTGCTTTTTTGATTCCTTTGCTGAGCATGACACACTGACATGTCTCAGAGCTTAGGAATCTTCTCAAGCTGTGAACACTCTTGAAATTAGATGCCATTGGAGAGACAGTGTCACTTCTTAGGGGAAGTTCCGAGTATATATAAAAGCATTTTTTTATTCTCAAAACCACTGATATTTTACTTAAATTGAAATATAGGGATCAAGGTCATTAGGTATTCAGCAACATTGTGGAGACTATTATGCAATAAATATACTATATACTTTTCTTAGTTGTTGGATATTCATACAAATAAAAACATCCATCTGAATTATGTACGTACAAAATATAAATGTAATTATAAATTTAAATGTGTGGATTTAATATGCAAATTAAATTCATATTATAATTGGAAGGATCATGTGTCTAAATGCAAACCAAACCATACACCATTATGGAAAATCACTCTGCAAGTGCTTTGAATTGAATTTGCCCACCACCACCATCACACAATAACTTCCAACCACGCACATGTTAAATCTCTACACTACAATGTGACTATTTCTGGAAATAAGGCTTCACAAAAGTAATTAAAGTTACATGATACAATGTGGGACCCTGATCCAAAAGGATAGATTTAACTAACATAATTAGGAACTATACAACTATGTAAACAAGAGATCTCCAATAGATATGTAGGACAAAGTCTATGATTTGCAAACATAATGGTATATACATTATTAGTAATTACTAATATCTTTGCATTCTAATTCCAAAATTTACCTTAGAAGAGAAATATGGATGCATACGTTAAAAGAAAAAAGTTAAATAATAGCTCAAATACATGCACATCTTCATACATACTAATCATTTACATTACCATTGTACCTCTGTTGGTCAAAGCATGTAAATTAAATTCTGAGGTTGTACCTACCTGTCCAGTCTCCTACTACTTTAAGATGTACCCCAAATGTGGCTTTGGTTTCAGTAGGACACTGGGAAAAAAAGTACCACAATCAATTAAGATGAATAAGTGTATAATATAAAGCTGTAATCTGATTACAGCTTTCATTCACATAACAAATCTCCTTATCGATAGATAATAGGAAAGAAAAACCATTCAATAGGACAATAGGCATTTCTCTAAAAACTCATAAGTCTATGTAAGGCAATAGCATAAACATATAAAATTAATAGTATTTAAATGTTTGTACAGAGCATTATTATGTTCATAATAACAAAATTCAATAAGTTAAAATCTTTTCCAACTTTGTTATACCTATTACAGAACTAACCATTGTACAAGCAGAATAAAATGAAAGAAAATCCAACAGAGATGAAAGAAAAAGATACTTGTTAAATATTAGCATAATTTGTGTACCACTAAAGGAAATAAGCAAGCAAAAGAAAATATCAGTTTTTCTGAAGTTGCCATGATGACAGACTGGACTGGACTACATAATGCAAGTTCATGACCTCAGAGCTCACTGTGCTGGAAAATTATTGTGAGTCATTTAACATGCAGCTGCTTGGGGTGAAACATCAACAACAATTTGCCCAGCAGTGACTGTGCAAGCTACACAACTGATCAGCCAGGCAATATGTAAGAACTGGTGTGACAGTGGCATGACTAATAAGGGATTAACCTATTGCTTTTTGATTGGGTTTAGTACCCACTCCATGGGAGGGAATACATGCCTGGTACTAAAAACCTATCCTAAAACTTACGGCTGGAGAAGTCACAGACCTTAAAAGGAGGCTACTAACGTTTGGTTGAATCAATATGCTATGTGCCCATCAAATTGCCCTCTAAATATGTATGTCTACACATATAGACTTGTGACATTCTTACTTTTGGCAGATGGTGATGACTACTCAAGAAACTCAAAACTCATCAATATTCTGAGAAGAAGGCACTCAATATAAACAAGACACTGATAACATATCATCCAAGACTCAGAAAACAATGTGGAAGAGGGAACAGAAAGAATATGAGTCAGAGAATGAGAAGTAGTGCTTTGGAATGCTATTATCCAGATATCTCAATATCAATTGCATTCGTGATCTCACAGTGACTTTCATAACCTGCAAAAAAACCCACACAATGGATGTTGAATGGATGATGAAGAGGACATAAGGTACCCATCCCTCCCTGAAGACTTGTGGACAGTTAATTGTGGCAGGGTAAGTGGCAGACCTTTTTATGCAATGATATGGTAGGACCCACATACTCTGATAAATTGATTCCCCACCCATGTTTATCTAGGAAACCCTACTTAAACTCAGTGGATCACACTCATACATAAGAAAAAAGAAAGACATTAAACAGAAGAGTAGTTGAGAAGAAGGGATTCAACAGAAGAGGGGCAGGAAAGGAGATCAAGAGAATGTAGTGGAGGCTGGAGAGATGGTTCAGTGTTTTAAGGAATTTGCTTTAAAAGCCTGACATCCCTGGTCCAATCCCCACTAACCACGTAGATCCAAACACACAAAGTGCTGTATGTGTCTGGAGTTTGTTTGCAGCAGCATGAGTTCCTGACACATGCCCATTCTCATTCATTTTCTCCTCCCTCTCTTTCTTTTTCTAATAAATAAATATTTAAAAATAGAAGAGTTAATATCAAAGTAAGATGTATAAACCATGAAATGACAACCTTAAGTAAAAAAAAATTTTCGGAAAAGAAAAGGTAAAGAAGATAAAGATCCCATGGAAATACAAAGGTACTATTGGATTTAAGAAGACAGACCTTAATATAACTTGTACCTAATCATATTAACTCATACTTGACAACCTTCACAGAATCATGTATGGAATCACTATAGCATGTGCAATATGAACAAAAATATGGAGACCTGGGCTGGAGAGATGGCTTAGCGGTTAAGCGCTTGCCTGTGAAGCCTAAGGACCCCGGTTCGAGGCTCGGTTCCCCAGGTCCCACGTTAGCCAGATGCACAAGGGGGCGCACGCGTCTGGAGTTCGTTTGCAGAGGCTGGAAGCCCTGGCGCGCCCATTCTCTCTCTCTCCCTCTATCTGTCTTTCTCTCTGTGTCTGTCACTCTCAAATAAATAAATAAATAAATAAAATTAAAAAAAATATGGAGACCTTAGAATCACCTTTCAGTGTCTTTTTTTTTTTTTTTCTAGGTAGGGTCTCACTCTAGCCCAGGCTGACCTGGAATTCACTATGAAGTCTCAGAGTGGCCTCGAACTCATGGCAATCCGCCTACCTCTGCCTCCCAAGTGCTGGGATTAAAGGCATGTGCCACCACACCCGGCTCAGTGTCTTTTTTAAAAAATAATATCCATCCATCAGTATTGCCTAAAGAAGAAGGTAATGATTCTTTAATGATTTCTCATTGAATATTTTTAACATTACAAAGTCTCACTGGAGGAAATAATAAAGTTGGTATGATATGTTGGTATGATAATTTTTCTCCTAAAAGTTAATAAATGGTTATGATTATTTAAAATTTCAGTTATTAAAGATACAGAAAATACATGTAGTGAACTTCACATTACAATACAGACGTTGGTCTGGAGGCAGGCTCAGCAATTAATTGTATTTTCTGTACAAGTATGAGGATCCTAATGAGCCAGAAATAACAAGAGTTCGAATCTTCAAACCCCATATAAGCAAATGGTCATGGCCACATGCACCTGTATTTCTGATCTCTCAGGGGAGCACGGAGTCAAGAAATAACCTTTCAAATAAAGACTATTGTCGTCGTTTTTGGTTTCCTAGCAGAACTAAATGGTAAGGCCATATTGCTAAAGACACCATATACTTTAGTTGCAAGACATGAAGGAATCAATCTGAACTGGAACAACTTTTATAGTGCAAGAAAGTGCTATCCAGGCTGGTGGGAGAGAAAATGTACCAATGGTTTTACACAGTTGTGGTCTCAGTGTGCTGTAATATTGACTAGCCAAGGAAGGTGTGCCCACTGGTACAATAATATTACAACTGTGATGGTGGTAACCAATTACCTTCTGATAGGATTAGAGGGGTGCTCCACAGAAGGGATTTCATGCCTGTTACTATAAACCTTCTCAAAAGCCCATGGGGAGCTCATACTCCCTCTGGAGGAACCTATTATAGACACATTATCATACTGCATTCTAAATACTTCTATACTCATAAATTAGTGCTTGGTCAGAGAAGTATCTTTTGCAGTGGTTAATTCATAGACACACAATGGATCAAATTTATAAGAAAAATTAGTGTTAAGTGTTCATTCCTAAACGGTGCATCAATATATAAATATGTTTTCAGGGCTCAGGGAAGTGGGGATGAAAAGAATATAAGAGCTGAAGGCTGTGGAACACTGTTTTCTGGCTTTAATATGGCCATGGCATTCATGAACTCACAGTAGCTGTGGTAACCTACCCAAGATCTGCAAAGACTGGGTACACCATCATGAATGCTAGGCTTCATGAAGCCCTACCCCTCCCAAAGGAGCTTTGGCAGTTAAGGGTTATTAAAGGATGGGGAGTCATTCTCTTCAGTTTTGTAGCCACTGTTAAGTTGTCCATGCTCCAGTAAATAACCACTCATGCATGGCTATGCAAGCAACCCTAAAGAAACAGTGACTCACACACACACACACAAAAAAAAGAAAGTAAGAGGGGGACATGTTGGGAAGAGATGTTCATCAGAGGTGAGATGGAGCCAGGCATAGTGGCACACACCTTTAATCTCAGCACTTGGGAGGCTGAGGTAGGATAAGTAGGATGAATGCTATGAGGTCAAGGACATCCTGAAACTACATAGTGAACTCCAGGACAGCCTGGGCTTGAGGAAGACCCTACTTCTCAAAAACAAAATAAAATGTGAGAATGGAGAAGATGGAGATAGGGTAAAGTGGATGAATATCATATTTAAAATTATAAAATTGTAAAAAATAATAAATATCCTAAAATAACATTTTACTCATGTTTGTATGTTGGATTATGTAAATCCAAGATTTACCTCTCCTAGGGCCAAAACCACACTCACAAGTACTACCCCACCAACCTAAAGGCCAGAAGAAACCAAACATGGAGGCATCTGGATCCAAGATTAGACATTTATCATAAGGAAGTAATAAATTTTCATTTACTCACTAAACAAATATCTAAAGAAAGCATACCAATTCCCATACCAACTGGAGCATGCACCTCAATCCTACCCTGCCTTATTTGAATTAAATGAACTCCAGTTGTTTGAGCCAAAAATTTCGGACTATACCTTAAATCATTTCACATTCAAAACACCAATTCCTGATCAATAATGAAATGGGGAGGGAATCCTGTCAACTCTATACTTAAAATCTATTTATAATTTAGTCACTTTCACCATCTCCAATGTCATGACCATGGTCAAAACCATCATCATTCCTCCACTGGATGACAGCACCACAGTTTTGACTGGTCTCCCCATTTCTGCCCTTGCTCCCCTCATGTACTCAACACAGCAGTCAGAGCCAGCCCATTGAAAAGTAAGCCATATGATGTCATCCCTCTGCCAAGACCTTCTAAAATCCTGTATTAGTCTACATAAAATCAGCCTCAAATGACTATGAGATTCATAGAAATATAAGCCTGAATTTGAGAGTTATAATCTGAGCTAGAATACAACTTTTGGAGAAGGTAACGTGTCATTGTAAAAATGAGACTGGATGTTTCAGGATTGTAAGAAATTAGCAAAGGTGGAAAGAAAAATAGATTTAGAGATTGAATAATAGCATGTTCTGATATTTGGGGATCATGGGAATGATAAGCAAAAACACAGAAACAAAAAGATTGAAATTAGTAAAAAGTCAGGAATCAAGCCAAATAAGTAGATGTACTGGAAACAAACAACAACAAAAACTGTTTCATTAAAGTGAACAATCAGGTGTATGTAATGCTGATCTGTCAAGACCATCAAGAATTGGCTTAGCAATACATGGCAATTTCATCCTGGAAATACTGCAATGGAGTGCTACTGTGGGCAGCATAATGGTAGATTTGAGAGTTAGAGAAAAGGAAATGAAGAGTTAAAACTGGGGGCAGTAGCTTAAAAGACTGAAAGGGAGTTTGTTTACATCCTTTCCTGTTTGATACCAGAAGATAAAAGAAGACACCCAAATCACTGATTAAATAAATCAAGACAAACCAGTTGATTTGCTCTGGATACACTGCCCTTCTGGTGTTCACACTTACCACACAGCTAGAATTAGCTAGCCACTGGGAGAATGTTTTCTTTTTCTGGAAGACAAACTAGCGGAGTTCAATAATATTTAATTATCAAAGAACTCTGATGTTCTGTTTTGTTCCATGGATACTAATGACCATCTAGGGAAATTCCCATCACTGTGCCTAGAAAATGGCTATGGCACATGCATGTCAATCTATCATGTATACCAGCTGGCTTTCTGCTTTAGAAAAGATCTTTGATATCTAAGAGTAAGACAATTTTTATGAGCTAAGTAGGTAGAAGACCAGAGATTTTTAAAAATGCAGGCTTCCTAGTTATATTTAAAAATTAAATAAATAACAACTATAATTTTTGTCTGGTTTTCATTGAAAAATGGAAAAACTCCCAAGAGTGACTGGTGGAGAGATTAAAAACAGGCAAACATAAAAATGAGTTAAGTATGGGCAAATTATGTAAAAGTACAGACAAGAAGCAAGCAGCTACACTCGCTTTTGACTCATAAGAAACATGTGAATCAGGCTATTCAACTTTAAAAGTAATGAATCATTCAATAAAAAGTAATAATGAATCATACATCGTAGATTACAGATGTCAGAAAAGCATGTCTGTCTCTGAATAAAAACAATAGGATATTCACAATGGCTCAACAAGTGAATAAGATTAAAAAGGAAGATCCTACATTATTTCTATAACTAGGAATATATGAAAAAATATAAAGGGACATAATATATACCTTGGCAAAATGTGAAAAGGTCCTACATTCTGGAGGAAGCACTGGGTCTCATGTTTTCTTTGTTTTGGCTTTTACACAATCATCTCTGATACATTTTTTTTTTTTTATTAGGTAAAAGCACCCAGTGCTACCTGCTCTATTTTGGTAGAAAATCTAAAATTTTATCAACACAGAGCACAGCTAGAAAATACTTTGCCAGGGTCTACTTCATTACTAGAGAATGAAGTGAAAAATCTGCACAGATTTTACTTAAATAAAGATTGAAAATGAGAGAAGAGTTAGGAAACTTGCATTCTGGTTCTAACAGTTTTATAAATTCAAATATTTGATTATACTTTCACTTGAACAATTTATATTGTAGACCTATCTGTTGAAAATATATTTACATTTTGAATTACAAAATTTTTAATTGAAATAAGTTTAAAATTTTAGGGATTTATATGCATCTCAAATTTAACTTCAAGTTTAAAGATAGCTGGAAAAGGAAAATAGCTATTAAATGAAATTTTGAATTGCCACTGTTATACTTTAAGATCCTTTCTCTTCTTTATCCTCCTCATTCTCCTCTCAACTTCCAAGATCAAGCCATTTATTCATCATCTACCAGCTACTGAAAGTGCTTCCTACTAAGGGATTTTTTTAAATATATATCTTACTTATTTATTTGCAATGAGAGAGAGAAAGAATGGCACACAAGGGCCTCTTGCCACTGCAAGCAAACTCTAGATGCATGTGCCACTTTGTGCATCTGCTTTATGTGGGTACTAAGGAACTGAACTCAGGCCATCAGGCTTTGCAAGCAAGCATGTCTCACTGCTGAGCCATCTCCCCAGCCCTACTGGGAGTTTTCTACTAATATTCTTCCCAGAAACTACTACTCACTAAGAAAACCTTCCTGTTTTACACCTATATCCCTTGCCCTGGAAGAATCTCAAACTCATGGCTTGGTCAACTAGAGGCTAAGACAGGTTGGCCCCTGACTGCAAAAGAGAACAACTGTGAAAGCATTTTCTCTGAAGAGCCTTTGCCAGCTGTCCTACAACTCTTTGATGACTCTACAACACATTTACTCCATAACAAGGATCAAGTTCGGCCAGCTTCTTAGTCCTAAGCCCCCCTCGCCCATCAGACCTTCCACTTCAGTATTTCTCTCTATCCTGCAGGAAACCAGCCTGAGCCATCATCTTCCATAAGCATAGGGAACCACAAGAAGCAAATCTGTTCCCACACATGAATTTTTTTGACAAAATTATTAGCATGCAAAGAGTTAGGTTTCATTATTGTGTTTTAAAAGAAATTTTGTTTTTTGTTTTCCTTGTCCCTTCTTTCTCTTATCACTTTTTCCCCTTTTTCCCAACTCATCATCAACATAGGCTCCATTCCACTTTCATATGATGTTTCCCTTTGACCTCTGTGCACATAATTCTTGTCATCTATTTTCCTCTCCAATGGTCTTCTATCTCAAATTGTAGCTATACTGACTCTAATACTCTCATATCCCCTTGTTGACATACAAGCATCTAAAAATTCATCTAGGAGCTAGGTGTGGTGGCTCATACCTAGAGACCCAGCTCTCAGAAGGTTGAGTCAGGCATATCACTATGAGTTCAAGGCCAGCCTTACATACATAGTAAATTCAGAAAGCCTGGGCTAGAGTGAGACCATCTCAAAAACAAAACTAAAGTAAAAACCCCTACAGAATGACCACCATATACACAAATAATTCAGACACACACACCCATACAGAGAGAGGAAAAAAAGGGAAGATCAGTTTAAGTTATGTATTTGTCCCTTCATCATTATCAGAAACTCCATTTGTTTCAACACACACTTGGGAGAATTTACTATGTCATGTACAATGTTTAGGTCTCGATTATAGCTGTGGAAGTAATACTTACAGTAGCTTAATAGAGACAATGCTGTAATCAACCACCCCATGTGAAACAGTAATCCAAGGATTAAACGTGTTAATTCTCAAGTCCAAGGTCACAATATTTAAAAGTGTCCAACCCAGGGTGAGGGAGTACGTAGTCCATGGTCTAAAGATCCGCTATTCTTTCTGACAGTCTTGTCATCAAACACGTTCTTGAGATTCAATCCCAAGACTAAATGCTGTTATACAGGAAGAAATGAGTCATAACGTCCTTGGAAAACCCACAAAATGATAGCATTTTTTCCTCAAATAAAGAAGACAATATCATAATGCAATAAGGTAATGTTAAACTACTTTTTAAATTTAATTTATTTTTTTTTCAAGGTTGGGTCTCACTCTAAGCCCAAGATGACATGGAATTCACTCTGTATTTTCAGTCTGTCCTTCAACTCATGGTGATCCTCCTGCCTCTGCCTCCCCAGTGCTGGGATTAAAGGCATGCACCATGGCACCTGGCTACTTTTAAGTTATTAAAGTTCCAATGTTTGAGTTGATAATAATGCTCAAAGGCTACCTTAACTAAAATAGTATTTCTATGCCTTACCTTTTGCACTTTGAAATTATGCTCTCGTGTTTAAATCTTAGTCTTCAGTAAAAACTAAAATGAAATTCAAACTATTGAATTTGTGGTATTTCTATATTTTATAGATATTTTTTCTGCCTCTTATTGGTGTGGTATAAGAAAACAATTGTTGGAACTTCCAGTTATGATGGTGGAGTAGGAACCATGCCAAAGCAGCCTAGGTGAGAAAAATAAAAACTAAAACAGCAAAATACATTCTTTAAAAAGGGAAGGTATATAAGCATTTGTCGACCACAGCAGAGAAGTCGGAGAGACCCACAGGTCTAGAGACCACAGAACTGGGAAGAAGTGCCTCCAGTAGCAGCGGCAGGTTCACGGTGCCTCCAGGGTCACAGGAAAAGTTAGGTGAGGGGATTTTTCCACTCACGTCAGCCTCCTTGCAAACTCAAGAAACATGGACAAGCTAAGAGGCTATGCAAGCAAGTGCCTTTACCTACAGAGAAATCCCCTCAGCCCACAAGTGTGTCTTAAAACTATCAGAAATAAATATTACCCAGATAAAATTCCAGACCCAAAAATGTGTTAATTACATACATTAGCCAAGCTTCCTACCACTCTAAGGGACAAGAATGACCTTGGGAAATACACACATACATCCTTAGGAAGAAATATACATTTTCTTTTTATTTTAATATTTTTTGTTCATTTTTATTTACTTATTTGAGAGTGACAGAGAGAAAGGGAGAAAAAGAGGTAGATAGAGAGAAAATGGGTGTGCCAGGGCTTCCAGCCACTGCAAAGGAACTCTAGATGCATGCGCCCTCTGTGCATCTGGCTAACTTGGGTCTTGGAGAATCGAGCCTTGAACCAGGGTCGGCTTCACAGGCAAGCGCTTAACCGCTAAGCCACCTCTCCAGCCCTACATTTTCTTTTTTTCAGTTGTATTTTCCTCAGAGATTTCCTGGCTATAAACTCTATTGCAATTCACTTTTCAAAACTCTGCCAGGATTTTCTAGTGCTTTCAATCACCGCAGAACACCCCTTTTTCCTTAATATTCTACCTCACTAAAGAAAATTACTTTAGATTCTTTACAAATAGTCAATATAATAAAAAGGAAAACTATCAAAGAATTTCTCTCCATTCTGAATCAATCTGTCAATAAATTTCAAACAAATATATTCCTTATGAATTATAAGGTATCAGAAAATAATAATGAATAAATGATTACAAAATTTCTGAATAGGTAACTATATTTCTTTGCCAAATGATAGCCTACTTAAACATTAAGGAAATTGTGAGAGCTTGAGGAGATTTTATAATGAAGAACACACACAAACATACACACATGCACACACAGAAAGATGCACTGTACTAATATTTTTTAAATTAATAATAAAGCATCTTACCATTGTGAGGGTAAATGGGTGGTTTTCCAATGCAGACACACTGGGACAATGTAGAATAATATACTACAAAAGCAACAAACAAGTAAGCTTTAAATGACCCAAAAAAGAATTCAGCTAGTCTCATGACAGCATATAAATTAATTTTCAAAAAATAAATAAGGATAAAGACTATTTTTAAATTTAATTTATTAGTTTTCTTTTCAGCAAATACAGGCAGTTTGGTACCATTGTTTAGGCTCTTCCATGATCTACCCCCTCCCATTGGACCCTCCTTGTTGATGTAAAAGGGTCGTGCATTGTGGAGTTAGCCCAAAGTTATTGGTATGATAAATGTCTCTGCATATCATGACCCAACATGTGACTCTGACATTCTTTGGATAAAGACTATTTAAAAATTAACAACTGACTCACCTGGCCAGGTCTTGCTTTAAAATCTTCCTTAACCATTCGGACTTCCATGACATCTGAGGGATGATTTATCACTGAGACAATGGTTACAGGCTTATTGCTCCGGATACACCTATAAAGTCTCTCAGCACAGTATAGACACAAAGTTCCAGAAATCCACAGCCAAGTCTAAGGGAGAAGTTTTGAAAGTATGCTTCAAGAAATACCTAGTTTACAGGAATCTATATGCTGCCAGATTATTTAAACATTATAGTAAAAATGTTCAATTTTAACTTTTAAAAATAGGACATAAGGCTGGAGAAATGGTTTAGCAGTCAAGGCATTTGCCTGTAAAGCCAAAGGACCCAGGTTCAATTCCCCAGGACCCACGTAAGCCAGATGTACAAGGGGGCACATATATCTGGAGTTTGTTTGCAGTGGCTGGAGGCCCTGGGGCTCTCACTCTTTCTCTCTCTCTCTCAAATAAATAAAATATTTTTTAAAAAATCAGATATAAGTAAAGCATAATTGATGCTCACTGAAATTCATTCAGATAAAATTAAAATATTAAAAAGAAAGTGATATTGAGACCTAACCCATAATCTATATCTAGTTGTAACTATAATTAATGTTAGAATTCTCACACAGCCTTCTGTGCACACACATTTGTGATGTATATAGACAATACTTTTCTATGTAATATAATAATGGTTAGGTAGCATCACATATGCTTGAGCAATCCTTAGTAAACAATAATACCCTAGATAAATGTGCTTAATGCAGATCTATATTGGACCTATGAACAGTACACTTACAATATACATACACAATGTTAAATATGTATATGTACGTACTTTGGAAATGAGATGCACTAGTCATGTTTCTTTTATAATTTTAAAATACTATAATGTAAACAGAAAATAATGTTTAAGTGTAAACAGGCAATTTTGATCAGCAAAATGCAATAGCCTATGAGATTATTTTCTATTATAAGTGTATACTATATCTACCTCAGCATTTTGAAGCCTCCAATTAAATCTTATTTTACTGATTATTTATGTATCATGTTATTTGTTTATTTACATAGGATCTCACTGTGTAAGTACAGGTTTGTCTCAAACTAGTCATCTTCCAGCCTCAGCCTTTAAGTGCCAGGGATACATACACTCAACATTAGTCTTATTATAATGTTCCTTTAAAAACTTTATTTGTATATTTGTACCAAGAGTCACTCTGACAATGAAGACAGATCATGTCTAATCTGCAGTGATAGTTATTATGACATTGAAAAGTAGACATGGTAGTACAAGGTCAGCAACATTGTCACCCTGCATCTGTGAGAGTCACTTCTGGATCATCATGTCCCACATAAGTAAAATGAGACTGATCATATCTCCCTTGTCCAATACTGAGCACAATGTGAGTATCAAGTAAGTTTGTGAATAGTATAACCTAATAGATATCTACAGGATTAATATTGACAAACAGAACTGTTTGTTATTATATATTATTTATTAGGATATTGTACTACAATAATTTGTAGTTGTTATTTTTCTTGTATTAATATTGTTGTTTTATTTATTCAATCTTCTTTTCTAAATGGAATAGAGAAAATATATTTGTGATGTCTTTGGTAGCAGGAATTAGTCACATATTAAAAAAAAAAAAATCACAGAAAGCAGAAACTTCCCATATGCCCAAGTGTGTAGGTCTTTAGTCTTGAAATGCCAGGTGTCTGTCACAGAACATGTACCAACTTCCTGTTGAATTACCCTGAAATACCCTATGCTGTATGAATGCACAGCTTCTCAAACACACTTAAATGTGGTGTATCTGAATCATATGAAGATGCAGGTTTTTCAAGGACCAAACACAGAATTCATCTGACCTGTGGAAAATTCACGTGGAACTTGGGCTCTTCCAGACAGATCTTCACAAATGTGTTCTCATTAGGCTCTTCTGATTTTGAGACTGCTCCTGACAAAGGCACATGCAAGTGTTCTGGGCGATACTCCAGTAACGAAATGTCCTGTGAGGGTGTTCTGTTAAGATTGATGCAGCCAGGAGGGTGAGTATCTAAATTGGTCTGATACTTCAACAGCCCTCTAAAGTTAAATTAGAAACAAACAGGGAAAGAAACTTAGATCAGGAGACAATGTAAAGAGAAATGATCTTTTCCTTTATCTTCTTAACTTTACACAGTGTCATCCGGCAAGTATTGCCCATGTGTTATATTTTAGAGGTACTGAGATCTCTTAAATTTGTAACAAATTATTTACTAAGCAACTAGGCTAAAATATTTTTCTGTTCAAAAAAAAAAATGCTACATACACCATTTGCATTAGGGGAATCAGGTATAATCTTCCCAAGTAGTTTTGAATTAGGCACCTTTTATTTGTTTCATTAGGCATTCATGTAGCCATCTACAAATTTTCACTTCAGTAGACACTTGCAATAATGACTACCTTGCTGCATGTCTCCCAACATAAAGGAAAAACACAGGGATCATATTTAATTTGGCTAAGTCTTGATAAAACAGGCTTTTCTGATTTAAAGAGAAATGTTAAATGAAAATAACAGGTGCTGAAAGCTTGTCTCTTCTATGAAAACACTTTTTCCACAACCATCAAGCTCTAATTCTGTTTGCTTTTCAATCTCCCTACAAGCACAGTCACATAAAAAGCTCAACATAATGAACTGGGCTAGAGACTCTAAAATCTCCAAATGGCATTCTCATTATTTCTGATTTCATAAAATCCTAAGTTTTCTGTTGCACATTTCTAACCAATAAGGGGTTAAGTAAGGTCAACTTGGGAACAGTGCGTGACAAACCCCATCAACATGGTTACTTCGGCAGAAGCAAATAATGAAGAAGAAAAATATTTAGAAAGGACTGGAAATTTGTAATATACCTTATATTTATTTTAGAAGCCACTAAAATTTTATTTACTTTCAAAACAATTCATCCTTAGCTGTCTCAACTTCCTGAAAGCCACTAGGATTACATGTGAGCACCACCACACCTGGCTTCCCTGCACTATCTTTAAATCACCCTTCATCCTCCCAAGTTCTTGGCTTTTGTAGTCATGCAAAAGGACATTTTATGTATGTAATAGCTATAGTGATTTCATAATGATAATATTCTAAAACATAAATTTAAAAGAAAGGAAGCCTAACATTTTAAAGCATGACAGTCAGGAAGCAATGGCTAAGTAATGTCAAGAATTTTTAAACATCTATTTCTCAGATAAACTTCAAAATAATCATACTTCGGTGACTTATGTAATGTAAAATGTTCCCATTAGCCTCGAGTGTTTTGCGATTAAGCCTCCTGTTTAATCATCAGGAACTGTAGACTTTGGGAATTTAGGCTTGCTTGAAGATGGACGCTGAGATTTGGTGTTCAGAAGTAACTCACTCTGGCTGTTACCTTCCTGCTGCTGTGACAAGATGTGATGTCCCTGCTGCCTGTTCTAACATGCTTTCCCTACTGTAATGAAGATTCCCCTCAAATCTGTAAACCAAAGTAATTTCATTCCTACCATAAGCTGTTTCTTTTCAGGTGTTTTGTGCCAGCATCAAGAAGTTAACTGCTACAAACACTGTGAGTATTTGTATTAGTATTCCACAGAGAAGAAACCTAAGGATTTTGCTTAGGTAACTAGCAGGTCATCCTAGAGGCCACTACAAGCTGCACTCTCACTACAATCACTCAAGTCTGGCAAGGGAAACCAGTGGTTAAAGAACCACTCAAAAGAGAGGGCTCAAAATGATCAGTTTAGAAATAGAGGTCTGGGGTGTGTATGTGTGTGCGTGTGTCTGTGTGTGTCTGTGTGTGTGTGTGGTGCATGTTGGCTACTTATAATTTAGTATTTTAAGTGCAAGCAAATGAAATATTATCTAAACCTTCTTCACTGACTTAACAATGTTCAAGCAGACATAATTCTCCTGCATTCTAAGAGGTCTTTATAATGGTCATACTGTCACAATACAAGACATTTCAGGCCAGCCCAATCAAATTAACTGTGTTCTGTTCTTGGTATAGAAAGTGGCATGTAACATGTTTAATTCTCTGTGATTTTGAAGCTTTTATGTTACTTTTAAGTATGTTCAACCTAATAGCACAGGTTGCCTCCATCTTAGATAGCCAATAGAATTGCTTAACTTGATCTTGGTTTATACTTGTTGCCTAGACAAAAATGTGAATAAGATAAAATCAAAACATCAACACATCTTTAAAGATTCACAAGGAAGGACTGGTAGCTTTTGGACTCAATCCTGGAAGGGCGAATGTTGGGCATGACGGGCAGGTGTTTGTGGCTGCCAAGCCACTTCTATGAACTTCATAACAAGCTTCTGTTGTAAAGATCTGTGGCCTCATCCAACCATAAATGAATAGATGTGAAGCACTTTGGACTTTGCCCAAGCACTCTTGATTCCAACATCCATGTGTTCCTTCCCACTTTCCAGTCTCACTTTTGCCACAGAACATCAATTCTATTTTTGAAAAATATTCTCAATTGAAGATCAATGTATCCACTGAAAAAAAAACTTGTACTCCATATGTTTACAAGTTTACAAAATGAGTTAGCATATCCTTTCAATAAATGTCTGTTATTTTTCAGGTTCAATTCAACGAGGTGACTTACTTTTTCATTTTACCAGTAAAAAAACAAAATTCAAGTGCTCATTACTTTAATGCTGAAATGAAAATTCCTATAATTCCTAGTATGATCTTAAAATAGAATTTTCTAAAGTTATACATTAAACCAATTTCAATAATCTTTCTGGATAAATCTTAAGAGTATCAAATCAATATTATATTTTAAGTGATAGAAAAAATAGATGTTATCTCCCTGATCCATTTTCCTTACTCTGATCACATTTGTTAAAATTCTAGGTCTGTTGTATATAGTTTTGATGGTTGGTTTTAAATCCTCTTTATCTTTACTTATTTTCCCAGATAGACCATGCCTGCCTGCATTTCATTAGCATTTAATGCACTATTATTAAATACAACAGAGCCCACTTGAAGTAACAAAAATGTTCTTTTGCCTAGCAGCCAAAATAATCTTGACCTGCTTCATGTCTGTCATTACCAATAAGATACAATTTTTCATCACTCAACATTTTATTGATTTTTAACCTTACAAACTCATTATGTATCAAGTGACTTCAAGAAGCACATGGTCTGATGAAGAACTTTTCCTATAGACCTTTCTGGAAAGGCAGATGTAGGCTGTCTGTACTGTCTAACAAAGCAGTCATGGGCTACTTGTGGCTGCTGAGCAATTTAAACATAGCTAGATAGAAAAGCTGAAATTTTATTATTTAATTTCAGTTAATATAAACAATGTCCTCAGCACATATCTAGTGAGTTCATAATGACATCAACCATTTTGTAAGATAAAGAATAAAAGAAGTAAAAAAAACTAAGAAGAAATTAAATGTGGGAAATTCAGTTATTTTAAGTATCATATTTGTATAGGACATTATTATGGGCAGAGGAATCAGGAATTCATATCTATTCAGCCTATCATTAAAGTGAGAAATGAAGCTTTGAATGTGTGAAGGTCTTGGTTTGATTCTACATACAGGGAAAAAAAATGAAAAGTCAGAAAGAGAAAGAAAACAGTGAGAGATATTTTTCCCATCTATTTTCCAGTGATGCTTTTTTAGTTAAGGAAATATACAAAAACAAATATACAAAACATTCTACAAAAATTTACCCAACTACTACACAACTGAAAACAGTCCCAAAGGTAATTCCACAGGCATGAGAACCAAATACTAGTTTTCATTATAACTTCTCAGTTGCTTAATACTAAACACTACAAGTAGACACAAAAAGATGATCCACATTACAGTTAAACAAATACACAGATATTGTCATATAGTTATTTGATAGACTAGGAAGCCTTGAATTCCTTAGAATAACAGTACATTCCTAACTAACCACCAAATAAAACACTAATGTGTTGAAGGAATACCCTTGTGGAAGAAGAGCAGGAAGCATCCCTACTTTTTAATCACACCAGTTTATTGAGACAGCATAAAGTTTCATGTTCTTCCCTTTCACATTGAAACTCAAAGATACATGATGGGCATAGGAGAAGAGAATCCCATGCCTTTCTGCAACCCAGCTCTGACTTCTAACTTTTAGTAGCATTCTGTACTTCTAGATCGGTCATGCTGAAGTGAATTTTCTACCCACTGGGAAGAAAAGAGTTTGTATGCATTTTTTATTCATTTTTAATTCATTTATTCATTTTTTTTATTCATTTCATTCATTTTTTTAATTCATTATCCACAGCAGCAGGCACCACTCTATGGATTAGTAATGAATTTTCCAAGGTATAGGTATCCCCACTTGCTAAAATTAAGAATGTCTAGGACTGTAGCACTCACCCATTCCTTGTACAAAACTGAAAGAGAAAGAAACCAATTAATATGCTCTAGTTAATTGATATCTTGACATAATTACCTAGATAATTTTATTCTCCAGCATTTGATCACATGAAGAAAGTGGAGCTATTCAAAGCAAGATTCTTTAGTGCATATTGAAATTTCTACTAAATAATGTGCTTTAGATTGAAAGAGAAAAATCTCTATCTGCTGGGCACTCACTCCCTTGCCCATCAATGTGTTAAGACTTATGTAAGGTACACAAGAGCCATCTGCTTATACATGATCTCAGTCTCCCAGATCATTGATTCTGATTAAAAAATATTAAGTGAAAAAGCAACAAAGACTGCATATTTTAGAGTGTAAATATAAGTTATTTACTGGAACACTAGCAATTTAGAGAATTGAGTAAGTGGACTGTCAATTCTAGAAAAGATTTTGCTTCAAGGATGTGACAATTATATATTTTTGATTTTTTTTTCTGCTTAAGTAGATTTTGTTAGGAAAGTACAAGTTACTTGGTATGATTTTGCAAGGTTTTGCTTTATCCTTAAATTTTAAGAAATATCTTGAACTAGCCTTTATTTCCAGTGTTAAGACATTTCCTTTTATTGAAATGAAAAATAAGAATTACTCAAAATTATGATATATAAGGTGATGTTACAATGCATATATACATTGAAGAATGATCAAGTCAGGCTAACTTGTACATCCAACAACTCAAGTTTATTTCCTGTTTTCTTCTTCCATTGGGTTTGATCCCAGCCATGAGATTTCAGATACCCTAAATTATCAGCCAACCCCCAATCTGTCATAGCTGTGTTTCAAAGGGCTTCTCTGAATTACTTCTCAGCCCAGAAATCCAGCTAAGTGCAGGCAAGGATCCTGGAGTGGGAGAAGTGATCATGGCAGAGTTAAAGAATCATGTTTTCCGTTATAAATAAGTATTGCAGTTAGTTAAGATCCAATTACCTTGTCAAAAATTATCTGTAACTTTAGTTAATCTAGTTTATATTTTATTACCTATATTTTAAAATATTTTCATTATTCATAAGAAAATGTATTAGATGCTACCCTAAACAATCTATGTTCTATAAATAATAAATTTAGTCTTCTCTTTACTTCTTTCTTAAAATTTTGCATTGTTTCTGGAGCAGGATCTTACTCTAGCCTAGGCTGACTGGACTTGAACTCATGGCCACCCTCTGACATCAGCCTCTTGAGTGCAGGGATTAAAAATATATGCCACCACACCAAACTCAGATGTTTGTTTACAGTGTTCATATGATAGTACAGTATAGCCATTAAGAAATACAACCCTGGGCTGGAGACATGGCTTAGCAGTTAAGGCATTTGCCTGTGAAGCATACAGTGCCAGGTTCGATTCCCTAGATGCACAAGGTGTTGCATGTGTCTGGAGTTTCTTTGCATTATTAAATGGGATTACTAGAACCATCTACATCACTGGAAAATAAGAAAATGTAGCAAAGTAGGCCAAATATGACATAATAAATGTGAAAAATAAAAAAACAATATGCTAGTGTCAATACTTTAGATATTTAAGGAAAAACAGAAGAATGAAGTTTTTTTTAAAAAAAAGAAAAAAAACAAAGTCACAGCAGTTATAATAAGCCTGAATTTTCTTATTAGCAAATTAATTTGGTGACTACATACCAAAAATTGTTTAATAGATCAAAAAGATGCTCCTTGAAAGGGCAACCTTTTTTGATAACATTTCAAGGTCTTTAAAATGCGCTTGATTTCAGCAAAAATACATTTAGCTAAGTGCACTTGACTTTAGTAATAAAAGCTTTGCACAACAAGCCTTCCCTGATGATTTTGTTTTCTTTGTTCCCTCTAATTTCAATCTAGCTCCCTAAGATGTTATTATTGTGGTTTATTAAAGATGTGTTAATCCTAAAGATGAGAGGGAGGGAGGGAAAGAAAGAGGGTGGGGGATGACTTTTCCTTGCAGACATAATGGAACAGAAACTTTTATTTTCATGTGAAAAACTGACCAGGAGAAGAGACAACCTGCTGTTTCCTTTACTAATAAAAGTGGTACTAGGGAGAATAAAAATCTCACTGTCAGTCTCAGCTTTAGGGACAAACTTTCTTTTATTTGTTATATTTTTAATTTTTTTAATTTTTTATGAGATGTGGATATATTTAGTATGTAAACAACACATGTTGGTACTATCTCGAGGTAGGGAGGCAGCAGAGGATGGTATGCTGGAACATGCATTGTAAACGGTGCTTGACACCCAGCCTCTGAGGTCATACAGCGCCAGCACACCAACACTTGCTAATTTTAGTTCATAATTCCTGTATGAGCCCTAATTGTGCTTCATATGCAAATGAGCAGGGAATTATAAAGTTATGATTCTGAGAAAAATGCAGGGGAAAGTCCTTAACAAATGTCTAGATAGCGATGAGATCGAATTTATAACCCAGATTTGTGTGTGTGTGTGTGTGTGTGTGTGTGTGCAAGCTCTGCTAGTGCATGTTGACTGCTTTGAAACATATGATTGATACCTCACTGCATTTTCAACAGAGGTTTTGTTTTTATTTTATTTTATTTATTTATTTATTTATTTATTTATTTATTTATTTATTTATTACCACTGGAGACTACTTATTGTCATGGTTCACAGTTTAGTTGAATCATGTTTTTCAGGAATGTATTTTTTAATGTGTTTTCTAAAAACATTGTATCAATTAATTTTCTGTTGCAGGAATAAAATACCCAACCAGAAGCAAAGTATAGAAGAAAAAAGTTTTAAAATCAGATTACAGTTCCAGAAAGTAGAGCCCTTCACAGCAGGGAGAGTATTTGCAAGATCAGGAAGCCAGTATCATATACTCTCATCAGCGGGAAGCAAATGTAAATAGGGAACAGAGAGCTGACCTTGCCCTCACTGACACACTTCCTCCAACAATGCTCCACCTCCTAAAGGTCCCACAACTTTTCCAAATAGGGGCCCCTTTTATGGGTACTAAGCATTCAGCACATGAGCCTTTGTGGTCATTACATTGAAACAAACACCCAAGTCATTACACCAGTAAAAACAGTGTGTGGTGTCAGTCTGCAATGGCAATAGAATTGTAGGCGGCATCAATTTCACTCTGGAGGCCTAAGACGTTCACAAGGTGAATGTTTGTGAGGGTCGCATTTTTGTACTGACCTGAAATATCCTCCCTCAAGTACACCCTCAGAAGAGGAAATCAAGGACATCCTCTAGGACATTGGCAGCATTGATACAGAGTCTTTAAGGGTTAAAATGTGTTGTTTGCAAATTATACTATCTTCTAGAAGCCTCTTTTATAGAGGCCTTTCTTCACTGATGTGACAAAAAGAAAGGCTTTTCCATCTTGTAAAAAGCGTGAATGAATGGGTAAGAAGGAAAGACAGTTGCATAGCTTGTATGTTTATCAGCCTTACTCGAGGCCTGAGGGAGAACTCTCCCCCCGCCCACCGCGCGAGATAGGGTCTCACTCTAGCTCAGGCTGACTTGGAATTCACTATGTAATCTCAGGGTGGCATTGAACACGTGGTGATCCTCCTACCTCTGTCTCCCAAGTGCTGAGATTAAAGATACACACCACCATGCCCAGCTAGAAGATTTTGAATATCTTGAATTTATTTTACAGTTTTCCCTCCATTGCTTCTAGGTTTTTAGTGACAATATGTAATTTTTTGTCTAAATTAAATGGTTTTGTGAATGAAGGGGATGCTATTGATAATGACACTGTGGGTCTGGTAAGCCAGGACAGATGGCTGCTGACATGATGTTCTGTGGAAGCTAATGAGTATCTTATTCCTCTCAACCTCAGACAATAAATTGTCTCTAAATGTTGGATTACCCACTAAGGTAGAACCAAATGTGAGGAATGAATTTGATAATAGAATCTAATCGTAAGGGTAGAATCTCCAGTAGATTAGGCAATATGTTGAATCCTTATTTATTTATTATTTTTCCTTCTCATATTTTCTGCCTTAACTTTAGTATGAAACAAACTCTGCATATTAATAAATTAAAAATAGGATTGATTTTTAGAAGTTCAGTAAAAGAATTTTGAATACATCTTTATATCCCATAGAATTGCTCAGAAATAACTATTAAATAGTGCACATAAAAATTGCACCACCGATATGGCTATATTTGAGCTATTTATGTAAATGTTTATTATCTGGGTAATTATGTTCATCTTTATCAGTCAATTTGCCAAAAAAAGGATAGTTCCATTAATTGTGAAAATACATTGTGTCTCATGGTGGTGTACCTAGATCTCAGTTGTCTACAGCATATTCATTGGATTCATTTTCTTTTAGTTTTGTACCAGGAATGAATAAGTGAAACACTCCTAAATGTTCTTAAGTTTAGCATTAAAGCTTTTATATCAGAAAATATTAAGCAGAATTATTTATTAATAATAAGGGTTTGCTTAAGTACCTTATAATGGCATAGAACTTAACTTTAAAGGAATTACTTACATACCAATAATTTATTAATAAAAAAGAACACATTTAAAAGTTGAACAAATTACAAATAGCAATTTCCCCATGCCAGAAACATAATCTATGTTGTATTCAAAATTAAACTTCAGTTTTATAAAAGCCCATTAGAGAATGGTACCATATTTTACATTAGAATAATCATTTTCAATTCTACAAATAGTTAAGAACTATTCATTCAGTTGTAATGATAGATTGATTAAATATAATTCATTCTGTAGATGTCTGTTTTTTCTGTACAAATTAACATCACCTTCTGTCTATGATGCTTACTCTACAAAAACAAAGGTAAATTTAAATGTCTTCTTTTACTTACAAAAGTTGAAAAAAGAAGCTTCAATATAATCTTTAAAACTAAGACTTATTGAACTTTTGAACTTTAAAAAGTTCAACTCTACTTTGAATTGCAAAGAAATATCTTTTTTAAAGTTTTTGATTAATAAAACATAATGACAAAAGAATGCATACTTGCTTCTATTAATAAATAATTCCATTTAACCTTTTCTGAAAGAAAGGAAAGCACAAAGGCAAGAGGGAGGTAAAGAAAAAAAGGGAGGGAAATAGATAGGGCACAAACAAGAAAGGACAATAGATCAGAACCTTAGGGAGTCCATACAATAACCCATAAGGAAATCTTAAGATCAAACTTTAAGCACAAGCTCTCAAGAAAACAAATATATATATTTTTTACCTTATAAAATTCTGAGCATTTGGGGTTAGAGAGATGGCTTAGTGGTTAAGCACTTGCCTGTAAAGCCTAAGGACGTCAGTTTGAGGCTTGATTCCCTAGGACCCACTTTAGCCAGATGCACAAGGGGGCACATGTGTCTGGAGTTTGTTTGCAGTGGCCAGAGGCCCTGGCACACCCATTCTCTCTATTTCTCTCTATCTGCCTCTTTCTCTGTCTGTCGCTCTCAAATAAATAAAAATAAACAAAAAATTAATTTAAAAATTCTGACTATTTAATGAGTAAAGCCGTGAAGCATTTTGAAAGTATATTTGGTCTCTATGAAGTGTTTCAAAATCACATTTTAATTGACTTTGTCCTGAGTGGTATCTGCTTCTTCACACTCACTTTTTGAATACGGTTCTGGGTTGGCAAACAAGCCATTCAGAGAAGAGAACAAAAGTAGATTGCTCAGCCCAGGGCTTTCTCCGCATTCTAAGGCGCCACAGAATTTATCTCCATGGGCTGGAGAGATGGCTTAGTGGTTAAGTGCTTGCCTGTGAAGCCTAATAATCCCGGTTCGAGGTTCAGTTCCCTAGGACCCACGTTAGCCACATGCACAAGAGGGTACACGCATCTGGAGTTTGTTTGCAGTGGCTGGAGGCCCTGGCGTGCCCATTCTCTCCCTCTCTCTCTCTCTCTCTCTCTCTCTCTCTCTCTCTCTCTCTCTCTCTCTCTCTCTGCCTCTTTCTCTCTCTGTCTGTTGCTCTCAAATAAATAAACAAAAAAATAAAATAAAATAAAAAACAGAATTTATCTCCACAAAGAAAAATGGTCAGAACTCAGTTCCACTGGCCAATGTCCTCTTCCTTGTGAAACAGATATAGGCCTTGACTATTAGGCATGGATATGTTTCCAATGTCATTAACCTCTATTTTCTAGACCCAACACAACGTTCAAAACTGCCCAGTACAAATGGAATAAACCCAATTAACTCTACTGTCCTAACCAATGGTCTCCAAACTTCTAAAAAGTACAGCAAATGAGTATATTTAACATTCACCCAAAAGGAGGTAATTCTCTAATATCTGACAAATTACATTATAAAATATTGTGAAGGACAAACAGCGGGTCTGGCTATCTAGACACTGTTTCTCTAAAAAATATTTCAGATAAGATGTATATATGTCATTTTGTTCCTACTTGACACTGTTTTTTTTTATTATTATTATTGATGAAAAGTGTCTGGATTAAGAAGCAATGATTGAGCTACAGAAACCTTCTGGGACTCACAGAACTCAGCTCCTTATGCAAGGTGTACTGACGTAATTGAGGAGATCCTTTGAGAAAACCGTCCTGTTAGCAAGATAAGGGTCCTGTGAAACATGATTCTTAGCGAGGATAAAATGGTCTACCCTTCCCATGCAGCCTTCTTAACTCATAGGTACTTGTTACACATGAAGCAAGCAACACATGGCAAACAAATCCTAAGTCACGATAGGAGAATACCCCTGAGGAAGCATGTGGTGCTTACCTGTTGATAGTCTAAGTTTCTTACCCTGTATCCTATGGCTAAACCAAGTGAGTCAAACTATGTGTGGTAATGTCCTACTATATCATAAAAGTGTGAATGTCAAGCCAAAACTACAAAGTCCACTGCTGGTGGTCAAGCCAATACAAGAATGTATCATTTCTTCATATTTCTCCATAGATTAGTCTTAGTATATTAATTTTCGATGCACTCCAGGTCAAACCTGCTTTTAAGAGTATTTGAGGCCTCTCCATAAAACGCTTAGGATACTTTGTTTTCTTTCACGGATTTTTTTGTGGTTTTTTTTGGCTAAATCATCATCATTACCAATTTTAAGTTTTTTTGGTTTTGTTGCAATTAATATTAACATTTTAAACCAAAAACTGGAACTTTACACTTATAGCTTCTGCAGTAGCAAGACAGTTTCTAAAAATATAAACATATAAATATCTTTCTGAAGCATTTCCCTTGCAACTTTTAAATTATATTAGCAGACATCTTTATGGGGACCTTAAAAACTATGCCACAATATGAGAGAAACAATTGTACTTTTAATTTCAATATATTTTATGTAGATATATTCTTGACATTATTAATTTTTCCAAGTTAACCAATGCCTGTGTCATTTCCTATGAAAATTCTTACAGGGTTGTGATGGCTAAATTCTGTTCCCAGCTCCATCAGATTAGGAATCCACAGACATTCTTTTAGGGTGGGTCTCTAAGGTTGCTTCCAGGAAGGAAGTCTTTCCTCCAGAGTGAGTCCTTCCTCCACAGTGGGCAGCCTTCTGGTAGTGGATATATGTGAGGAAGCTCTGAGAAGAAACAGTTCCCTTTCCCCTCCTGGCTGCCAGTGCTACTTGCTGGCGAGTGCCCTCACTTGTATGTGCAAATATCCTGTTCACCTATTCTTCTTCAGCATGGGAACCAAGTTTCCTCAGCCTTCCAGCATGAACTGAAGACCAGCAGCAATCCAGGAAGCCCCCAAGTCTTCAGTGCTAGATAGGGACTGCTGAGGCATCCAGCCACATGGACTGAGCAACTACCAGGATCCTTCACTCTCAGGGCTAAAAACAATGATTTTTGGATGGCCCTCAGCTAGTCAAATAAATTCCCTTTTTAATACCAATTCATTCTATCAGTTCTGTTCCTCTGGAGAACAGACTAATATAAAGGCTGTCTTTCACTGTACTATTTTTATATACACAGTTTCAGTTGAAAAAAGAGAATTTTTTTTAAGTGCTAGAGACATGGCTAAGCAATTAAAGGCATTTGCTTGCAAAGCCTGATGGCCAGGGTTCAATATCTCAATACCTACATAAAGCCAGATGCACAAAGTGGAATTTCTGGAGTTCGTTTGCAATGGCAGGAGACTCTGGAAAGGTCCATTCATTCATTAATTCATTCTCTTCTCCCCCACCCCTAAAAAAGCTATAAAAAATGCTTTAAAACTTACCCTGAAACATGTAACAACAGTAGCATGTAGAAGATAAAGAAGAGGTTATGAGTGTACCAGAAGATATCATAATTAGAAACTCTGCAAAAAACAAATGAATTAGTTTAATCCTGTTTATAGTTAATCCATTAAGAGTATGTATCACTGGAAACAATCACAATTTCAGAAAGCTAAAATATGGATTTATCTGATATTTGTTTATTCACCTGAAAGTATTTATCAACCATACAAGGTGAACTGACAAATATTAAGAGTAACATGTATGATTGGAAGGCTTTCTGAACTTAAAATAAAGACATATGGAGATAACTAAAATAAAGAGAATAGTCTAATGATTTGTAATTTTGCTGCCCTTTGTATCAGTATCTTTAACTTTGAATTCATTTCTAAAACTACTAATATTCCTATTTCAACATATATATTTTAAAGAAGACCATTGGAAACTCAAATGGAAAGAAATTAAATTTCAATGGGCAAATATTTGTATTCTTTCCTTGGGCTGCAGTGTAACTTAAAAATGATTCACTTCGTGTCATTGCTCTAGAGAAGACAAAGAGCCTGACAAAAAAGACAATGATAAGCACAAGCTATGGGATATTTGACAGAAACACCAAAACTACTATTGTTAGTTTATATTTCCCTAGTGACTATACATTATAATGTTAGCAGCAGAGGAACTTATTTAGTAACTGATACCCTAGAATCTTTCTAAAATCTTCATTTAGTTAGTAGCCAAGTATTTACAATTATGCAACTTACAGTATTTACCATCATAAACAAACAGTATCACAAACATTTTAGAAATATACAATGTGCACATGTTTAATTCTTTTTGTTCAAATGACTAGAACTGAAATTTCTAGGTTAAATTCTGAAAATGTGCAATAGCTTTGATATACGTTGCCCACTACAATCTAAAATGACTGTTGTTTCTACAGTTACAAGTGCAGCAATAAGACAGAAATGCTTGTTTCCTCAAAACCCAGGCATCAAATGCTTACATTTCCATTATTTTTTACAAGCAAGATTAAGAATTATTTCATATGCAGTTATTGATAATTCATCTCTGACATCTTTTTTAATTTATACAACTGTTCCATTTTTTCAGTGATTTTTGAGATTTTGAATTACTTTGTTGTTTTTGTTTATTTGTACTATTTTTATTTCTCTATTTAAAAGCAGAAAGAGAAGGAAGAGAGAAAGAAACACAGAATGGACTCACCAGAGCTTCCAGCCACTGAAAACAGACTCCAGATGCATGTACCACTTTGTGCATCTGGCTTTGTGTGGGTACTGGGGAACGGAACTCAGGCTGTTAGTTTTGCAGCATTTGCCTTAACTGCTGACCAATCTCCTAGCCCAAATTTTTATTTTTCAAAAAAGTAGAATCATACTTAGAATATTATTTTATAGTATGTTCTCCTTTGCACATAGTAACATACTCTGAACTTTACCATCAATCAAATATTCTTTTGCCATCTTATTCTTGACAACAGGACATTTCAGAACATATAAATATACAACAGACTTATAGAACTTTAGTCTTCACATCTATCAACAGGCATGTTTCCTGTCTGAATTCTTGTCCAACTTGAGGTCTGAAAAAATATCTACTGAGAGTTGCTTAAGTTGTACTAGCATCGTTTTGTTACAGTGAACTATTTAATTGATCTAGAATTTCATTCCTTATACTATACTTCCTTCACAAACTGGTAATAGCACATTTGCTAATTAGCATCATCTTTAACAGGACTTTCTTTTCTTTTGGTGCCTTGGCTCCTTCCTGAAGGAAAATTCTACTTACTTTTAAGTTACTGAAGCTGAATTACGCTAATGTTGAATAAGGCACATTTCTCTCTTTACTCCACATTGCAACATGCAACAAGCATGTCCCTGCAGATGAATTTTATAATCATTCAGTAAGTATAAAAAGCAAACGAGGGCTGGAAAGATGACTTAGCAGTTAAGGTGCTTGCCTGCAAAGCCCAAGAACTCATGTTTGAGTCTCCAGATTCCTGGTAGCAAGATGCAGAGGTGTGCAATGTCCCATGTGAACCACAAGAGAGCAAATGTGTCTAGAGTTCCTTTGCAGTTGCTGAAGGCCCTGGGATGCTCATTTTCTCACTTTCTCCCTCGATCTTGCTTTCTCTCTCTTCCTCTTTCTCTCCCTCTCTCTCAAAAAAAGCAAACAAAATAACTTCCCATGGATTTTTATTGAAATTTCAATGAAGCAAAATTATATTTTAAGAGAAAAAGACAAATTTACAGTATACAAACATTATTCAAATTTTACATGTCTCCCAGTGAAAATATATATACTTTTTCATCACAGATTTGCAAATCCTAAAAATACTTTGTTGTGATTGTGAATGATATATTTTTATATTATTCATTTTTCAAACTTAATCATGCTTTGTATAGAAAAGAGACTTTTAAAATATTGCTTTTGTATTAATTTTATCTGCTTCTCTGTTTTATGTTAACAATGATTTTCTTTTTTTTTTTTACAATTCTTTTCTATCTTTTGAGTAGACACTATACCTTCTTACCTGGAATTGTAATAATATACTTTTGTACTTTTTCTTATAATTCCTTTTTTATATCTTAACATATGCAAATTTACTAAGTGTCTTCTCATCTCTGGCTGTTATTTCTTTTGTTTCTTTTAAAAATCATTCTATTTCTAATACATTTACTATTATTATCTAAAACATGAATGTAGCTCATATTTAGTAATGACATTTTAAAATAAGGAAATGAGAAAATGTGTATATTCCTCTTGTTTTTCAAACACATCCTGAACTACAATCCTTGAATTAGTTGATTACCATCCATTACAAAATACAATATTTCTAATGCTTTATTTCCTGAATGGTAAATAGAAAAGGGAGATTTTTTATGGAAACAAAAACAATTTTCACCTTAAAACTTGGGGGGAAAGTAAACTAGGTACTGTAATATCCTTCAGAGAAATTTAGGGTAGTATTGTATCATGAACTTTTTATGAGAATGAATAAAATTAATACATACTGATCTTCATGACTATTTAACAATAATACATTAATATTTTTCCAGATGTAGATCATCCATATTTCCCTAGTATTCTAAAAATATATAATATAATAAATTAGGGTGAAAACAAAAATCCAAATTATATTTAATGTTTCTTTCCATAATGAAAAGTTTGGTAAAAAGAACCAATGTTACTCTTTTTTTTCCACTGAAAAGTATGCAAATATGTTTAGATGACATGTTTGTTTCAAAATTAAATACTTAAAATGTGGACTCAAACAAAAATATTCATAAGAATAGATATAAACAAATAATATATACCTATATATTTTATTATGCTAGGCTATCACTAAACAGAATTGTAAAGTGAATTAACATAGAAAGGTGAGCAAAACATATATTTATGTGAGTGAATATAATTTTGGCAGAAATGAGAAAATAAATACCAATTAAGAGCAAGGATGATTAAGTCTATAAAAAATAAACCATGGGGGCTGGAGCAATTGCTTAGTTGTTTAGTGGTTAAGGCACTTGCTTGTGAAGCCTAAGGACCCAGGTTCAACTCTTCAGAAGCCACATAAGCCAGATTCACAAGGTGGCACATGCATCTAAAATTCCTTTGCTTTGGCTAGAGGCCCTGGCATGCCCATTCTCTCTCTCTCATAAATAAATAAATAAAATATTTTAAGAAATAAAATAAACCATGGAAAGAGTATAAAAATAATATAATGTAATGTTTTTGGAGTGTGTATTTATACATATGTGGGTGAGACTACAGTAAGAGAATCATTTGACTATATTGCTTAGCAATTATATTCAAAGTAAATATATTTTTAATTAAATTTCACATCTGAGGGATGAAGAAATAGCTCAGCAGTTATAAAGCCAGAAGCACAAGGTGGTACATGCATATGTTTGTTTTTTTTTTTTTTGGTTTGCAAGAGCAGGAGGCCCTGACATGTCCATATGCACTCAATCATTCATATCTTATTCTCCTTCTCTCCTTCCCTCTTCTTCTCCCTCTGTCTCTAAAATAAATATTTTAAAGTTTATCATATCTAAGGAAATAGAATACTTAAGGATATTTCTTTTTTCTAAAATAGCATGTCACCATGGAGTGCTGGTCAACCTGAAACTCAGTGTGTACTACAGACTGGCCTCAAATGTGTCATCCTTCTGCCACTGCTTCCTGAAAGCTAGAATATGCCTGGTTTGAGGATTTTTTTCTTTAATTATAAGAAACATGTTCTCTTTTGCTTTTTTCAAACTAAAGTTTGGGCAGAAAAATAAGATACTAACTTCTGAAATGGAATTTGTTCATCAGAAAGAAGGTTTGAAAATACTATGGTTAATCCATATCTGAAAATACTCGAAATAATTTAGCTAGAAAAAAAAAATCATAAAATCTGGGTATTTCCAAATATTTAACACATGGCAATATGTTGCCTAGGCTATATTTAGAATACCGTGTTACACGATAACCAAAAATAAAAACTCTTATCTGGAAAAGAGTTGTCAAATAATTTTATCATGGATTCCTAGGAATTCTCAAAGCGTGTGGGTGTGCTGTTAAATTCAGCCCCGTGTAGCACTGTCCTTCTGATGTATGATCCTGTAGAACTCTAGTTTCTCTTGTATTCAAAAGAAGCCTCCATGCACAATTTCTTATGAACTCAGACAACTTGATTAATAAACATACACTCTTCAAGGTCTGGAGAGATGGCTTAGCAGTAAAGGCTCTTGCCTGTGAAGCCTAAGGACCCATGTTCAACTCTCCAGATGCACAAGGTAACACAAAAGTGCAAAGTTGTACATGTGTACAAGGTGGCACAAGCTTCTGGAGTTCTATTACAGTGGCTGGAGGCCCTGGTGCACCAATTTTCCTCTCTCTCATGTAAATGTATATATGTGTGAATATATATATATATATATATATATATGCCAGTTTGTTGGTCTTGTCTCAAAAAATTAAAAATTAAAAAATCCAATCTTCAAATACAGCAGTGCTATATAGAAATGTCTCCACGTCCCTTTTAGCTATCCAGAATAACCCACTGAATTGCCTACAGATTTTAGTCAGTAAAGACTATATATGAAAATGAAAAATATCTGGATAAAATCCTAGTACTATGAAGTGGTAATACACCAGTCATTCTACCACTTACCTTATTGCATAGGTCGAGGCAGTAATCATGAGGAAGAGCACAACCACCATGCAGACCCCCGTCAGGCCAGGCACTGTGAAAATGTTTATAAGCACTTATTAAAGTCCACAGTACAGTATGCTGTCAGGGGGGAAGCCATAATAAAATTGTATATGTGCATCCCCCCCTTACACAAGCCTTAAAAAAAAAAAAAAAAAAACAGTTGGTAAAAATACACAGATCTAGATCCTAAGGCAAACTGGCCTTCCTGCCTGATGCACTTAATCAAAACCATGTCTTCCATTCACTTCCTTCTGAGGGTATTCATCTCACATCTTTTACATTTCCTCCAGGTAAAGGCTTAATTCCTGGCAGTAGAAGAAGCCAATCTAGTTTTTTGCTCAGGGATAACAGCACACAAAATGTGCTGTTTAGAAGAATAGCACCCCTACAGAGTAACCTGGCTCCCAAATATTTACTCAAACAAACATATAGACACACAATGACTTGTCTGAGGATTTTTATCTCTATTTTACTTTTAATACAGCATACAAATAACACACCTCCATCAAAAGTAAAATGGAAAAACAACTGTTATGTTGTCCATATCTGGAAAATTAATCAGTAATAAAAACTAAGAACTGTTGATACAGTAAGCATCAACAAAGATGAGTCCCAAAATTATTAGCTTGAGTAGACAACAGATTGCTTCATTTGGAAAAAAATCTATACTATCCACACTATTATTTGGTGATATAAAGCAGATTTATTACATAGGACAGAGAATAGAATTCATTATAAAGAACATAAAAATTAGAAACAAGATAGGGGTACTATTTGGTGTCTATCTGACATAATATATATCAATGCCAATCAAACTGTTTTTACATATGTATATGACTTAAAGAACTTAATTATAATTCAGTAAATTTGAAGGAAAGAAACAAGATTTTTCTCTCTGGTTTCAAGTATAAATTACTTGAAAACAAACAATGAAAATAAAATCTTAGAAACCAAATAACTAATTAAATATTATAACTCCATTGTTATAAACTATAAAATTTGTGGTTAGAAGAGCTTGTCAAGTCATCTTATTGGTTCTTTATTAATGCTATGTCTCAACACAAGTTTCCTATGTAATTCTAGACAGGACAAGATTAGTTAAAGAACCAAATCACTTCATTGGAAGGACCCTGAGAAACTAGATATGATTTGGAATAGAGTCATAATTTTCAAAGTGTATTAATTGCACATTAATTCTCAGAGATATTAATAGTGATTACTCAAAATGTCAGGATCATCCCTTGAAGAATCACAGAGTATATTATAATGTATTAGAACATTTTAGAAATGCTAGTCAAGAAATGCATTTGTACTTAAATATTTCCTCAAATTTATTTGAAGAGAGAAGTTTTTTTAGAGCAGAATATGGAAAGCATATTTCCAAAAATTAGGGTCAAATTTTGCAATTTTTCATAATTTTTAAATGTTCATTTTTATGAACCAATCTTTCTTATATTAAAATTTCATTTTTCTATCAATTTTATATTTCTTCCTTTGTCAATTCATCTGTTCAGAGACATATGGGATGGTTCCATCTTATAGCCATCAATAGTATAGCAATTAGCATGAATGTGCAAGAAATGGTATCTCAAAACTATTAAAAGTATTTGTAAAACTCAGACTGGGGAATGTAAATCAGTTACATAGTGCTTGTTTGGCATGCACAAGGCCCTGGGTTCAATCCCACATGAACACACACACAGACAAATACAACAGGTCATAATTTATACTGTATTTCAGATCATTGAAGAAGAAAAATTTATGATTAGCAATGAAAAGAAAGCCTTACTATAATGAGACTTGTTACAGGAGATAAGGGGTGAGACACCCATAAAGAATCCAAAAGTTCCAATGACAGGAAGTAAATAAGGAAAAGCTGGTTGTGCTAGTTTGAATAGATGGCCCCCAATATATTCAGTGTTTTATTAGTTTGTAGTTTGCATCTGCAGCCACCTGGCTGGAGGAGGTGTCCCTGGGGGAATCTTAAGGTGTAGTGCTGGGTTTGAAATTCCAATCTAAAGAAATGCAAAGTGTGCCTAGCCTGAGTTCCTGAAGTGAGCTGTGCTGTGTGGGTTTTGGCTTTTAGGTTTGTGCTTCTCTCTCTCTGCTTGGTCCTGTGAAAGCAAGCCAGTACTTCTGTAATTATGGAACTTCCCCTGGATCTGTAAACTTCAATAAATCCCTTTATCCATAACTGTGCCTGGTCTGGAAGTTCATCTCAGTGAACCTGAAGCTGTCTGCTAAAGAAGTTGGTACCAGGAATGGGGTGAGATGAACCTTACCCTGTGCATGTTGGTCTTTTGGAACCTTTGTTTTGGAAGAATGGGCATGGACTTGGTGCTTGCAACTGAAGATGACTTGTGGAGTTTTATGGACTATTCTGATAAGAGTTTGAGAATGCAAAGTGCAGACAGTATTGAACTTTTGAGTCTTGGCTTATGAGCTTTCTAAGGGGAAGGAAAGACTGCAGAGAACTTTGTTGGAACTAGGCTACTAGCATAAGGGCTGGCTGCATTGTGCTGCCCAGGCCCAGAAAGTTTGATCAAGGTTAAATTTGTAATGGGCTGATGTGGTTGGCTAAATATAATTGGACTGAGAGATTTAAGATTTTTAAGCCAGAAAACCTCAAGCAAGTTAAAATTACAGGCACTGAAACTGGTTTTAGGTTACTGAACCTGCTATTGTCAAATACATTAGCAATCTTTAGGAAGATGGCCTAAACGCTTTACATTAAAGCAATGGAAAGGATGCCTAAGGAAAGCCTATCATAGAAATGCAAACTCTATTGGAAAGAGTTGACTGCAGAAGGAACCTGCTTTTCAAGGTTAATTTATTTTGTTCCTGAATTCAGAATATGGCTGTGTCCTGCACACCTGGTATTGGTTTCAGAAGCATGAAAAATACATGGAATAGCCATGAATTACATACAGTTCCAGGAGTTGCTGCTGAAATGTGGCATAAGGCATGGTGTTATGCCCTGATAGGCTGGAAGAGACTTTGGAAGATGGACCAAGGTTTGCAATAAAGACCTGAGATGTTTTGGATATGCCAGGACTATGCAAGGGCTATCATAGAGCACAATGTTAGCCTGGGATGGAAGTGTTACCTGGCTACTGTGCCCAGATGGAGGGGTGGAATTGGAAAATCTGGAGACTATCAGTCTCTAGCTGTATTGGACTTGACCTTTAGAAGTTTGATGTTTGTTTGATGGTGGTTGAGTTTGCATTGTTGTAGTCTCTCCTTGCTATGCATTATACCAGTTGGAAATGTCTACACTGTGCCTTTATGTGTTGGAAGTATTTAACTTGTTTGATATTACAGGACTTACTGTCTTAAATTGGTCAAGACTGTGGGGACCTTTGAAATTGAACTGAGTACAATTTACAATGTGTGATGTTTATCAGTCTATGGGGGTCCAGGAGCATAATGTGGTAGAGTGAATAGAAGGCCCCCAACATATTGAATGTTTTATTAGTTTGTAGTTTGTATCTATCTCCACCTGGATGGACAAAGTGTCACTGGTTGCATCTTAAGGTGTGGTGGTGGGTTTGAGATTTCAATCTAAAGATATGCTAAGTGTGCTAGCTGGAGTTCCTGAAGTGTGCTGTGTCTTGTAGCTTTTGGCTTTTAGGCTTATACTTCTCTCTTTCTCTGCTTGGTCCTTTGAAAGCAGGCCAGCTTCTTCTGCCATTATGGAACTTCCCCTGGATCTGTAAGCTTCAATAAATATCCCTTCTTCCACAACTGTCCCTGGTCTGGAGGTTCATCTCAGTGAACCTGAGGCTGTCTGCTACATTGGTCAGCCAATCATCTGGGATGCTTTACAGATCTATTTATCAAATAAGAATTAAATGGCCAGGTGTGGTGGTGCATGCCTTTATTCCCAGCACTGGGGAGGCAGAGGTAGGAGGATCCCTGTGAGTTCAAGGCCACCCTGAAACTGCATAGTTAATTCCAGGTCAGCCTGGGTCAGAGTGAGACTCTAACTCAAAAAAAAAAAAAAAAAAAAAAAAAGAATTAAACAAATGGCTTTTGTTTGTTTAGGTGGTTGTGAACATTTATAGTAGCCAGTAAACATTAAAGATATGATCTGGCTGCAAAAGAAATCTCAGTCTAATGGAAGAGCCAGATCCATTTAAGCAACATAGATTATTGTAATGTTGACTGTGACAAGAGAACTAAGCAGTGAATCCATCCCAGGGCCATGCACTGGCCCCTAACAGATTCTTGGTTGCCACTAAGCTATGATTCAGCATCTGAGCCATTTATAATTAATTGGTTTCTTAGTAGTTTGTCTGTTTTTCCAGGAAGAATCTCACTCTAGCCCAGGCTGACCTGGAATTCACTATGTAGTAGCCTTAAGGTAGCCTCAAACTCATGGTAATCCTCCTACATCTACCCCCAAAGTGCTGAGCTTAAAGAAGTGTGCCATGATGCCTGGCAAAATATTGATTTGGTCTATTACCTTTTTTTGTTTGTTTGTTTTTCCACCATTCCTCCCCCCCACCCAAGGTAGGGCTTCACTCTAGCCCAGGCTAACCTGGAATTCACTATGTAGTCTTAGGGTGGCCTTGAACTCATGGCACTCCTCCTACCTCTACCTCCAAAGTAGTGGGATTAAAGGCATGCACCACCACACCTGGCCTAAGCCATTTTTGACAATACATTCCAAGAGTCAGGAAAACCAGACTAAAATTATCCACCTAAACTAATTACTGGGAAAATTTACTCTCCTACATGAATCATATTTACTTTTTTCTGGAAGTATTTGAGCCCTTTAAATAATAAACACAAGTGTACTTGCATCAGGAAAACTGAAGTTTGTATAAGCTTCCCTATTTCTAATATCTACCCATAAATGCATTGTATTGCCATGACTAGATGAACTTGAAAGCTCATTTTCCTCCTGACAAGATGTGGTCATAAGAAAATCATCTATTTATATAGGTTTTTCTAACTCAAACTTGATATGTATTTTATTCTCACCATAGGGAGTACTAATAAATTGAGATAAATAGCATTCAAGAATTTTAAATGAATGTTTGTATAGTCTATACTAATAAATTTATTTTACATGTTCTTCATTTAAATATTTTACCATTTCCTAAGAAACAAACCTAATTATGACATTGTGTTTCCATAGGCTTTATATTTACAAAATTATTTTAATTTCTCAGCTCCAAATTACACTGGGAAATTATTAAACACCAAGAGATAAGACAATACAATATTAAATACAAGAAATTTATCAATTCATAAAAATATTTTCTTCACTAGAATGGCATAAAACATGTGTGCTTTTTCACAAGGGGTTTAGATTGCCAAGGCACCACACCTGAGACATTCAAAGATGGATGGAGGATTCTTGTCAATAATTCTCTCATGGAGAACTCCAGGAAAGAAAAGATCATGGGCTTTTTGCTTCTGCTTATTCAGAATGATTAGTTACACCAAGTTGTGTTAATGTAATGTATTAGTTATGAAAGAAATATTTTATATTTTTGTAAACTAATCTTTTGGAAGCATTTTAAATTTCTCAAAGTTTTGATAAAACTTTCTGTAACATTAAATACTAAGTTCTTGCTTATTTTTTTAAAATTAATTCACATGAAACAAAAATACACTTATTCATGCATAATCTTTTGTTTGACTGTTTTATACCCAGTTCTCATCCAATTCTTGAGGCTTAAGTGAAACAGATTTTTGTGAGCAAAATGTAATTATGTTCCCAAGTAGAAAAATATGAAACACTTGTAAAGTGCCAAATATCATAATTTTATAGGTAGAAAAAATATTTTATGAATCTAAGTACAGACTAATAACATGGAGGGATCAGTTACATACTTTCTTTTATTTCTTCACCATAAAACTAAAGAAGGAAAACAATTTGTATGACAATGCTACATTCTACCTTCTGTGCAGTTGGTTGTCGGATTGTTGCTAGGTTACTATAGTCAGCATTTATTCCTGATCATCACAACGCCACAGCCATCCTTGTACCTGAAACATATGCTCAAATGTCCTCACCATGCTGCAGGGAGTGGTGGCACACTCCTTTAATTCCAGCACTTGAGAGGTTGAAGTAGGAGGAATACTATCAGTGGAGGCCAGCCTGAGACTAATTCCAGGTCAGCCTGGGCTAGAGTGAAATCCTACCTTGAAAATTAAAACTAAATAAGTAAAAAATAGAATAAAAATCCCCACAATGCAACTTTCTCTTTGTCTTCATAAATAAATAAATACAACGTCTGAATGTATAAGGTTCCCTGTAAGCCCATGTGTTTGAACACTAGGTTCCAGCTGGTGGTGTTGCTAGTTGGGAAGTTGTGGAATGTTTATGAGCTGTAGCCTTGCTGGAAGAAGCATGTCACTGTGAGGCCGACCTTGGGATTTTATAACCTGGTCCACTTCCGGTTCATCCCTGGCTCCAGCCTGTGGTTTCCACAGGAAGAGTCAGCCCTGTGCTCCTGCCGCCACGCCTTCCTCACCACAAAGAACTCTGCTTCCTCGAAGTGTAGGACAACACAACACAAACAAAACAAAACAAAACAAAACAAAAAAACCTTTCTTTTCTTAAGCTGATTCCTGTCAGATATTTGGACTCAGCAACAAGTAAAGAAAATTAGTACAATTGAGAAAAGAATAATTTTAATTTCACATGTGTTTTAACAAATTGATATTTTAGGCAGATTTCATGGACAACATTCTTGTGAAGGAAAGATAAAATGCAATTGAAAAAGGAAACACAGGGGAAAAACACAGTTGACTTTAATGACTGTCTCGTATCTGATTTAAGTTCACAATTTGTCCTACTAAAGCAGTGAATTATAGAGTTATATTGATACCCAGAGCTAATGGTGCTTGTGACACTTTAAAAGCAGGAACTCAAAATTATCCCTGTAGCACAAAGCAAGCCAGCAGAAAACACGTGGAACTCTCAGGTTTTCAGGGGAAGAACAGACCCACATATCTGTAGACTTTTACTGTTATCCATTCAATCCCCAACTGTTTGCTTCTTCCCCGCAGCTCTCATTGCAAACTTATGCTTAAACTATGTATATCTATCATGATATGCAAATTTCCCTTATGTTAGAATTTAACATGTATCTAATTGCTGTGAAATTTAGCAGTACTTATTTCAGAGCCTCCTGAATCTAAAGAAAGGCAGTAAATGACAACTTACAAGTTGTGAAAAGAAGTCTTCTAGGATCCTAGAAAAAAGAAAAGAAAATATTTCACTAGAAAAGAAAATTGTGATGATATACAATTCTACAGGAACTTTTCAATAGTAATTACATATGGGTTTTTTAAGGAAGGAACTTTTCTTTCAGAATAAGTGACAGACTCAAATAACATTTTTACATATAAAGAGTGCAACCCAGATACATCTTTCCATCTGAGAAAAGCAGAACACTAAATGAGTCAGAAGGTCTGCCCTTTAATCTTTATTACAGTCTACCTTAAAAGCAATTTTTGTTTTGTTTTGTTTTGTTTTGTTTTGTTTTGTTTTGTTTTGTTTTGTTTTGTTTTGTTTTGTTTTGTTTTGTTTTTTGAGGTAGGGTCTCATTCTAGCTCAGGCCAACTTGGAATTCACTATGTAGTCTCAGGGTGGCCTCGAACTCATGGTGATCCTCCTACCTCTGCCTCCCAAGTGCTGGGATTAAAGGAGTGCGACACCACACCCAGTCTTTTCAACAATTTTGAAACTCAATAGCTTAAGATATAACTCAAATATATACATGATGGCTGGTCACAAATTCATTCTCTTCATGCCTCAGCCTCCCTGAAGCTGAGACTCTCTGAACCTGGAACTACAACATGGCCCTATACTTGTCTTAAAAATATTAACGCATGTCATTCTGCCTACTGTGTCTGCCAAATTGCACCTACAAGGCTGTGGCAATGATAACCAACCAAATACATTCAGGGACTGCGCATTGAGAACTTTGTACAAAAACCATTCATTGAAAATGTACCATAGTTCAAATACTAAGAGAAGCACATATGTAAGCATCCAAATGGGTTTCTGCTACTTAAAATATGTAAAACATTAATTGTTAATAGAATATCTCTTTTAAGCTACATTTCTTAAGATATTATTGACTATAGTCAACTCTTTTCTATGTTCTATGAAACTTAGGTCAATCTCCAATAGATTTGTGCATTTATTTTTCTATTTATTTTTCACCCTTGTGATTAACATTGCATGAGATTTTGAATTATTTTCTTTGTGCCTCCATTCAATCTCCCATTGCACAAGATTCACCGTAATTAAGGAGACATGTATATGGGTTAATTTCAGGGACCTGGAGTAAAGACCAGTGGCGTAGGAACAGCTCCTCACCTGATTTGAATCAAAGGATATTCCTGATTTCTAAAGTGTAGCTAATAGTTAAGCTGGAGAAACTCCACGTATATGGGGTCTTTTTTTCCTTCTGTCTTGGAGTAATCTATTTTGGAGTACTGGGAATCAAATCCAGGGCCTTCCCAATAGTACACAACTACTCTGCTACTGAGTAATATCGCCTACTGATTGGGAAACAAAATAATTCAGTGTAGTTTAACTTCAATTACTTTTATACCTGTTTCAGCCTCCATGGGTCTTTAAATACTTTATCTTGCAGCTTTTACTGATGTAAATAATTTTAACAACAATCAATAAAATGACTTGGGGCAATTAAGGTTAAATAGATAATACCACAATGACAAAACCATTATAAGGAATTAGAGATAAAGAGAAGCAAAAAGCACACAGGCTATGCACAGGAAATTGTAGAGCAAGGGCTGGAAACAAATAGCCCTCAGTGGTGTGGGCAAGGAGCGGGAGGACAGAAGGACAGGGAGAGGAAGTGTAGATAGGGAACAAGGGTGTCTGGTCTGGAAACATACCTGCAGAACTGTTATTCATACTAAGGAGCTGACTGAGGGCATGGATTTCCCAGTGATGTTCAACAGAACTCTGTAATCATCCAGTGACCTTTATTTTTTTAATTTTTATTGTTTTTCTATTTTTTGCATATCCATGGAATGTGTGGGGTGACATTGGGGTGTGTGGTGGATGAACATGTATGTGCTGATGCAGTACTAAGTACAGTTGCCTGGAGCTGGAGGGGTGTCGATGTCCCCCACCATCATTCACCTGCCTGTTTTTCCTTGCAAAGGGGTCTGTTATTGATTCAGGAGCTTGCCATTCATGAGCCCCAGTGATTCCCTATTCTCTGCTTCCCATGGACCAAGGTTACAGATGTGCTTGGCCATATCCAACTGTCTCTGTGAGACCTGGAGATTCAAATCTGGGCATCCTCTCAGATCTCCTCAGGTCTACATGCTTGCACAGGAAGTGCACTTAGCTGTTTAGTCATCTCTCCAGCCCACCTGGTAAGCTTTTTAAATCAAGCTGATACATGGGAAAATGGCGTTACAGACAAGGGATTTATGATGAGCACCCACTGTTTCAATGCTACAGTTTGCCTTGGCAGCTGTTGCTCTGTTGTTATGCTTGGGGAAGGAAGTCACATGAATGCTTACAGCCATATGAACTCTGAAAATGATCTAAGGATGTATGGAAGGGAAAACGGAGTGTAAGAAGATGAAGGATATCTAATGGCAAGTTAAGTCACTGTCAACCATCAGACAAGGACAGAGTTTGGATCAAAGGAGACATAACAGCTCGGCTCAGATGCAGCCTCATTAAGCAAAGGCCTGCTGAAGACAACATGAAGACATCAGACCGCAGAGATCTGTGGGATGGGAGAGGGGGACATGTGTTGCACATCTGGCTCTGGCCCAGCACCTGGCAGATACAATTTCATTTCACGGTTGTTTCATGTGCCAAAGAAAACTCCAAGTCATATATTACCCACTCCACAATTCAGATAAAGATCATCAATCATGAAAATCCAGTAACATTTTAAGTGAAATAAATTGATTATTTGGGATCTATAAATGATCAACCTACTTCTCTGCACTTTACCTCATGCACGGTATGCATTTTTACCCTAGAATGACACTGACAACTCCCTCAGCTGAATGATAGACATTCGACAAAAGCTGTTGGGAGTCAGAAGGCAGAGCTGAGTGGCACCCATCCGAATACCACAGACTATAAAAAGTAGACACTTTGCACTCCCATTTTCAGCAGGAGAGACTATGAAACAGTAATTACCTGTATTTTCCATTGAAAAGAAATAAAATTCAACTTGACAACTGCATTTTAAAAGCACTCAAAGGAGCAGCAAGGTATAAATTTTCTGTAAAAATTACAGTCCTTCATTAGTCATCTACTGACAAGTGAAAGGGAAAAGGGCAGAGAGAGAGAGACCACCCACCTCATCTCGGTATCTTGCTGCATTCAGCTCAACAAAATCTTCGCTGTAATTCACTGAGAAGTTGAGGGCATTCACCAGATGGGCAGCCACATGCACACCTACAGAGAGAGCCCCACAGGTATAAGGCAGTGAGATTTTCAGAAGTCACCTGCTTTCCATCAACAATACACAGTCAAACTTGGACAGCTTGCTGAGCAATGAAATATTAGACTGAAAAGTGTGCTAACTATAGAAAGCTGACAATGTTCTCAAATGGCAGAAAATGTAACCACAGTATTTCAGGTTACAAACAAGAAGTCGCACACTCCTCCCCTCTCCCCCATTCAGTATGCCTATCAATACATTTATCCATTTACTGAAGTAGCTCATGGCTGAGCTTGTGTTCCACGCTTTCTACCTCTCCCACAGTTCAAACTAGCCAGTATCATATACATGGCACCATCTTACAATCCAAAAGCTCTGCCTAGTGAATAGCTTTTGGTCAGTTGGAATTTTTCACAATCCATAAAGAATTTCCTAGACCCAACAGCAGCATGTAAAAACTACTTCATGGAGCAAAACCTCAGGAAAATGGTGATCATCATTTGATAAATAATTCAACTACAATGTACTCAGCCAACTCATATTGCATACAAAAAGATAAAAATATTAGGAAATTTCAAGAGATCTGAAAACAAACTATTTAGACCCAGCCAAGACAGTAGAAAAATATATTGAGAAGGTTGAGCCAAGAAGGGACAAATTGCCTATGAAACTGGCCTGCCGCCTACTCTTCCACAACTGCTGTCTGTTGCTGAGTGATGTGTAAATTGACTGCATAGTATAATATTTTCATCAGGGCAACAACAGATACCTAAGAAACCTTTGGTCTTGGCAATATTGCCTTTCTACTAGATCTTAATTTGTCTAAAAAATTATGAGGACATAAATGCAAGACTAAGTGCTTTATAGTACAGTACAGATTACAGAGCACTCTGAACCAGAAGAAAACTTAGCCCAGAAACTAGAATAGTCTACACTCCCCTACAGCCTAGAATATGAAAGACATAGAGGCCAAGAACTATAAGTTATCTAAAGACCAATAAATGTGAGGGAGGGCCATCATGCTAAATAACCTAAAAGTTTATTTATTTTTATTTATTTATTTGAGAGGGAGAAAAAGAGAGGCAGATAGAGGAAATGGGTGCACAAGGGCCTCCAGTCACTGCAAACAAACTCCAGAAGCAGACCTTGTGCACTTGGCTTATGCGGGTCCTGTGGAATCAAACCTAGGTCCTTTGGCTTTGCAGGCAAGTGCCTTAACCATTAAGCCATCTCTCCAGCTCAAGCTAAAAGCTTATTTATAGACTTAAAAGACAGGCAAGAGGGTTAAAAGGGATGAAAGGATTGCATTAAAATAGATATGTTCAAAACTTACCATAAAGTTATATAGTAATCAAGAGTGGAAAAAGAAAAGGAAATCACAGGTAAACAGAGCAATGGAATAGAATAGAGAAGCCAAAAACAGACTCACATCCATATATCCACTTGTCTTTTACAATGGAGCAGAGACAATACAATAGACTGGGGGAGCACTGTTGTCGACAAATACTTCCAGCATAGCAATATACATGAGAGTGAGAGTGTAAGGGTTTTGTTGTTTGGAAGGTAGTTTTGTTTTTTGATATGCCCGTACCATTTCAATGGATATATTCTGAGAGATCAATTGAATCAACCTTTTGGTAGATATACTTTTAGTTTTTTGAGGAACCTCTACAATGTCCTTCCTAGTGACTATAAGTAACTTACATTACTTACATTCCCACCAACAGTACCAAAATGAAAAGAGTCTTTTCTCCATAGTCTCATCAGCACCTATGTTTTTTGACAATATCTACTCTAACCAGAATGAGATAAATCTCTCTGTGACTTTTATTTGTCTCTCTCTCTCTGATTGTTAATAGTAGTAAATACTTTTCTGTAAATTCATTACGTAATTGAAGTTCTTCTTTTTATTTTTTTTTATTTATTCATTTTCAAACAGAGAAGTAGAGAGGAGAGAAAGAAAGATGGCCATGCCAGGGACATTAGTCTGCAAACAAGCTCCAGATCATGAGATTCATTATGCATCTGGCTTTACTTGAGTTCTGGGGAGTTGGACCTGGGTTGTTAAGCTTCGCAGACAAGTGCCTTAATCACTGAGCAATCTCTCCAACCCTGGAATTCTTCTTTTGAGAAGTATGTATGCATGTGTAGCAGACAGCTTCAGGTCACTAAGATGAACTTCCAGACCAAACACAGCTATGGAGGAAGGGATAGATATTGAAGCTTGCACATCCAGGGGAAGTTCCATAATGGCAGAAGAAGCTAGTCCTGCTTTCACAGGTCCAGGCAGTGAGAGAAAGAAGCCCAAGCCAAGAGCCACACCACACAGCACACTTTAGGAACTGCAGACACTTTGCATATCTTTAGACTGGAATTCAAAATCCACCACCACACCCTAGGTATAGGGCTGGAACTTAAGATATTAGGATCCAGCCAGGTGGCTACAGATGTGAATTACAAACTGTAGTAAAACCATCTATTCAAACTACCACAGCATGCAAATTGTCAACTTTAATTAAATTATTTAGTTTCTTAAAATTTATGTTCTAGGTATAAAACTTTTGTCAGATAGTTTGTAATACTTTTTCCCCATTTTGAAGGTTATTTCTTCACTCCGGCTTTTTGTTGTTGTTGTTGTTGTCGTCTATTTGTTTGTTTGTTTTGGTGCCGAAACCTCTTAATTTGATAACAATAATAATGCTCATCTATTTTTGGCTTTGGTTGTATGAAATCTGGGGGTATTATCCAAAAAAATCTACTGAAATTTTGATGTCTTTGCTATATGTTTTCTTCTAATAGCTTCAGAGTTTCACATATTATATTTAAGTCTGTGGTCCATTTTGAGTTGATTTTTGTTTAGGTGAAGAGATAGTTGTACTTTTTAGAATGTGAGCATACAATTTTCCAAGCACATTTTATGAAAGAAATGGTCTTTTCTCCAGTGAATGTTTTTAGCACCTTTGTAGATAATGATTTGGCTGAAAATGAATAATTTCTGAGCACAACATTCTGTTCCATGGGTCAGGGTGTCTGTTTTTATGCCAATACTGTAATATTTGATTACTATATCTTTGTAGCATATGTTGAAGTCAAGTTGCATAATGCCTCCATCCTTGTTCTTTCTGCTTATTCAGAGACTTTTACTACCATGTATGTTTATTTTGTTGTTTTGTTTATTTTCTTGTAATTGCTGATGGCTCTTTAGATACAGTACCAAAGGTATGACCCATGTAAAAAAGGAATGAAAAACTTATTTGTACTGTGAAAGACTATGAGAGTGAGAAGACAAGTAGGCTAATATTAAGCATTTTCAAAAACATGTATCCAACTATTGACTAAAATATACATAATAACACTTAAAACTGAGCAATAAGAAAATAATTCATCTGATTAAAAAATGAGTCAAAAATTTTAACACCACATCCAAGAAGATAGGTAGATACATGAGAAATGAGCTGTGATAAGTCTCCACCTCATACATCATCAGGGAAGTGCAATGAGTTATCATTGCATTCCTTTGAGAACAACCAAATCCAGAAAACCAACCAAACTAAATGCTGGTGAGGGTGAAGAAATAAAGGAACACTCACTCTTTGATTGGTAATGGCCACTTTGGAAGACAGGTAGGCAAATTATCTTGCTAAGTTTAATAAAATCTTACCACAAAACATGGCAATAGCTTCCCCACATATTTTTCCAATGGAGAGATATACAGTCACTTTCCAAAAGTAAGGCACAACCAGATGTCCTTTATAAGGTGAAGGCATAAACTGGTAATTCAGACAATAGAATATTATTCAATACTTAAATGGCATAAGCAACCAAGTGATAAATGAACTTTGAAGTCACATCACTTGATGAACAAACTCAATCTAAAAAGATGGTGCTGAGAGCTGGGCGTGGTGGCACACACCTTTCATCCCAGCATTCAGCACTCGGGAAGCAGAAGTAGGAGGATCACCATGAGTTTGAGGCCACCCTGAGAGTTCAGAGTGAATTTCAGGCCAACCTAGACTAGAGTGAAAACCTACCTCGAAAAGCAAAAACAAAAACAAAAACAAAAATAAAGACTGTTATGTGATTCCAACTATATGACATTTTGCAAAAGCTAAAGTTATTGATGCAGGTAAAAGACCAGTATTAGCCAGAGAGAAGAGAAAATGGAAAGACAGAGCTTAGTGGACATTTAGGAGATCAAAAATATTCTGCTTAGTACTGTAATAATAGATGTATGTCACCGTCCACTTTTCCCATAGAATGTGTAATACCAAATGTGGACACTAATGTGCACTTTGGGCTTTGCTAACATAAGTAATCAAGTTTGACAAATTGTACCACTCCCAAGGTAGATGTGGACAGTGCAAAAAGCTATGTGTGGGGGAAGGAAGGAAGATGGGAAACAGGAATCTACAAGAAACTCTTTATTCTCTATTTTAGCTGTCAATCTAGGTCTCGTCTAATTTTTTTTTTTTTAATAAGAAAATGAAAGAAAACACGAAGTTGAAAGTAACAACTAACAAGACAAGTTCCAAAAGAAAGGAAGGAGGCCTCAGATTCTGATTATGGTGCATGCATAGCAGGTTACTTAGAGAAAACAGTCTATGTCCTGACATCAAAACTGAAATACAAAGTGAAAATACAGACCATGTGACACATGGCTTACGTGGGTACTGGTGAACCAAACCTGGGTCTTTAGGCTTCGCAGGCAAGCACCTTAACCACTAAGCCATCTCTCTCCAGCCTACATAATTATTAATATCATAAGAATTTGCCAAGTTATTTTTATCCGTACTCATATTTTTTTCACATTCTAATTTTCATGCCTGTAAGCTCATTATTGCTTTCAAAGCTTGAAAAGGATTAATCTTTTCCTCTCCTCTTTTGTTCATGTGTGTATGGATGTGTAGAGGGTGTGTGTGTATGTGCACAGCTGCACACATGCAGAGAAAACCTCCTCGACTTCCACCTCGTTTGAGACAGGGTCTCTTCTTCTTTGCCCCCAGCAAAACTACAGCCTGCTTGGCCTTCAAGCTTTGGGATTCCTCTGACTCTGCCTCCCACTGCCATGTGCAAGTTAGGATGACAGTCACATGTGCCACCTTTACATGGGTTCTGGGTATCCAAGCTTACTCAACATGCTTTTAACCATGGAACCATCACTCCAACCATTGCACCTATTGTTTAAAATTAAATTATTTACTTTCAAGAGATGTTTGTTTATTTAGTTTATATACTACCAAGCTTAGAGGTCCAGCGTTTGGATATTATACTGTAAAAACAGCCAAACAATGGGCCCACTGTCTGTAGTTCCCCAAAACAATCCTTTTCAAACTCACAAAAGAATAAACTAACATATAAGAGAAAAAAGCACCAAATAAGCCAGTGAGAGAAGAAAAGGCAAAAACAATGAAATGATGTATTCCTATGCTACTATAACTTATAATTCTGACAAATAAATTCTTGCAGCTTTCTCACCTGAGAAAATGCAGATAGTTACACCACATGCTATATGGAATGTCCTGCTTTTATCCAGTAACCTTCTGGTTCTCCTGCTTGGAACCTAAATAGAAATGACAATGTAGTAAGAGTGATACAGCCCACAGTGTGTGTGTGTGTGTGTGTGTGTGTGTGTGTGTGTGTATGTATATATATATATACAAAGTTTTTCACTGCTGCATTGCTTAAAGCAACAAGATTTTGGCAATGTAGCCCAAACTAACTAATCAAAAATGAGTGAATTACAGACTGGAGAGATGGCTTAATGGTTAAGGTGTTTGCCTGCTAAGTGTAAGGACTGAAATTTGACTCCCCAAAACTCATGTAAGCCAAATGCACATGGTAGCACATGCATCTGGAGGCCATTTAAGGTGGCTAGAGGCCCTGGTATGGTGATTCTCCCTCTCTTCTCATTCTTCTCATTCTCTCTCTCTCTCTCTCTCTCTCTCTCTCTCTCTCTCTCTCTCTCTCTCTCTTTCTAATATAAATTAAAAAATAAATGAGTGAATTCTGATATATCCAGTTAAACCATTTAAATGGATTTACAAAGGTATGGTATTGTTTGAAAAAAAAAAAGTTGAAAGACACGTTGTTTAGTAAAACATTAAAAACCTCAGTGTCATCATATATTGCTCAAAATTTAATACCAATGCATGTTAGTATCTGCAGGAATTTCTCCACAACTGTCACCTGCAGTTGTACTGTCTCAGGAAGCTGAGGAGAGATTCTTTCTGATTATGTGGCATATTTCTGAGAAGTTTTTATTGTACAGAATATACAATTTCCACTTTGTTCAAAAACTGTTTCTAAAGGAGGCAATTTCATCTACAGTTTTAAATGCCTGCTTGATCTTATAGAAAATAACTATCAGGAATCTTTGAGTAGCTATGCTTCATACTGTGGAACAGCTCCTGAAGACTTATTAAACACTGAAAGACCTAGGTAGAAACTTCTCACTTCCTGCCACTTTCCTGCTTTTTCTTCCAAACCAATGGCCATCCATAGGGATCAAAACCCAGAATTTAACAACAGTAGACAACCTAGAGGAAGCAATTTCCACAAATTAAGATAAAAAGTTTCCAAGTATAATTACATGAAAAAAAGCATAGGCTTTACTAGAGTAAATCGGCACAGATGAATTTCTCAGATCTCTAAAGCAATCTCAAGCCAGAAATTCATTTTAAAACATAATTATCTATTCATGACTTATTATTTTAGTAAATACTAAGCCAACCATGCATACTCATCCACGCTCATACATATATAAGAGAATAATCAAATACAAAACAGAAATGCAATTGTTTTAAAGGACTGAAGAAATAATTTTGTTTTCATGCCTCCTTCATTTTACAACACTAAATATCATACATGATGATCACTATTTAATCTTTTTCAAGCTTATGGCCCAGATCAAAATGAGTATGGGTTCTAGTAAAGATAAGCTGATACCATCAGCAACCATCCTGCGCAGCCCTCAAAGGCCACATGACTCTGGCTTGTTTCTCTGGGTTGTACTAAGTAAGTATGACTACAGGATCTCAATAAGACATGGTACAGTAGAAAGACCTCAGACCCGGGATTTTAGCTCTGCCATGTGCTGGCTGCTGATCATGATCAAGTCACACTCACTATGTCTTGGGTTCTCACTTATAAAATGGACTAGCACTACGTGACTGGAGAACTACTGGAAGGATGCATGATTGTGTATATGAAGTACTGAGCACAATACAGGAAAGCACTGCTGGTTATGTTTCTAAAATTATCTACCCTTGTGTAGTTTTGAAGTCGATCCTTATGAACATCTTGATAGTTAATATGACCCTTACTATCCTTGAGAAGAAACCCTCTAAAAGAAATCAGATCACAGAATCACAATGTAGAGGTGGGTCATTGCTTGTGACACAAACATGATGAGCTGAACTCTGATAACCAACAATCACATAAAAATACCATGTATATTGATGTGCTCCTATAATCCCATATGGGGGAGGCAGAACAGGGGATCCCAGGGGATAACTTGTCCAGTCTAATGAGTGAGCTATAGGTGCTGAGAAAGACTCTGTCACAAAGAATAGGGTGGAAATCCATTGAGAAAAACACCTATCACTGACCTCTGGCTTCCACACACATGCACTCACATGTGCACCCACACACAGGAACCCACTTACAAACATACATATAAACACATGCACACTACGTACATACACACACTGCCAACAGAACTAACATGTGACTATTACACCTGATCTTTATGCTGAAATTGTGACTGGATTTTCTTCTTACCTTCTGTGATCCTCGAAGATAGGCCAGGAGAGTCCGGCACATGGGTAAAAGGATAAGGCTGCAGTTGAGGTTGAGAACAGCTGCAGAGGCTCTGCTTAGACACAATCCTAGCTGAACAAACAAGGCAAGGGTCATAGCACAGACAAGTCCAGAGAAAAGCAGCCCTGCCTGTAGGTCTTGCCCTGCTCCCTCCATCAGGATCTTGGCAAATGATAACTCGTTGAAGAGTCCTGAATAGACCTCCTCTTTCCCCTTATTAAAACCCCCTTTGAAAAACCAGTTTCTTTCTGCTCTGATTTGCCATCAACATAGTTATCTCATTTCTTCTGAGGATATAATCACCTGAGTGCATCTTCATTTCAAGGCCAGGTTCTTGCTCTGTGCCCCTGTACCGTTGTGGGTTTTAAGAAGCATGGAGTCTCAGTAGTACGAGTTCTCTACCTCCCAGTCTGGCAGCACTGGAGTCTTAATTTACACATAAGCTTGTAACCTTCCTGCTGCTTCTCCTCATTTCTAGACAGCCCACTCCTTTCAACACCACTCTTGTCTCCAGGCTCTTCACCTCAGTAACTCTGCTCACTTTTCAGGTTTCATCTTAAGCTTTACTCCTCTTGAATTCTTCCCTGACATGAAAGTAGGAGAGATCCCACGATTGTAAATGCTCTCAAATTATTTTGTACTGTCTTCCTTATAAGGTCTTCTTAGCACTTTTATCCATTCACTTCTTTTTGACTCTATTTTAAATTGGCAAATTAATATTGCACATATTTATGAGGGACAATATGAAATAATTATGTGGGTATATGTTGTAGAATAGTCGGACTATGCAAATAATAATGTATTGCCTCTTTGTTATGATCAAAACATCATATTTTTATAGTAAGTATATTTAAAATCCATTTTTCAGTGTTTTGAAGTGTATAAAACAATATATTATTCATAAACACCAGTCTAGGCAATAGGTCAATCAGAACTTGTTACTCGTATACACTCTTCTAATATAATTTCCTGTTCTCCATCTACCAACTTCAGCCCCTGGTAATCATCATTCTATTCTTTACTTCTATAAATCCAGCTATTTTTGATTCTAAGTATACATAGTATCATGATGCTTCTCTTTCTGAGTCTAGTTTGTTTGACTAAGTATAACATTTTCTAGATTCAGCATTTTTGCTAATGAAATAAGACAGTGCCTTATAAATTTATGATTCATATATTTAAGAAGATCTGGGATCCAACACACCTTTTTAGTATTAGTTTATGAGCTTGATTTTGGGTTTTTTGTGTTCTTGCTTGCTTGTTTTTGGAGGACCATTTCCATTTTGTTGCTGCTCACTTCACTACATTGCTTGCTCATGAGTTATACATCTAGACCTAGCCAGCAACACCTCCTCTTCAGTTAGCATAGTCATAAATGTGCTCTGCCTGATTAAGCTTAATACTTCTTGGAGTTTCTCTCCATTGTCTTGAGTCCCATAAGACCAATCCATGGAGAAGCAAATATCCTAAAAGTATCTCATCTTTTCTTATATCTGATTCTCAATTCTAAGCTCCAGGAGTATAGAAATTTACTTTCTCCTCTCTATCTCTTCTCAAGTCCTATCTTTACAACTTTGTACCTTAACACAATGATAGTATTCAGTAACTTATAAAGCCTAATTTTCAAAAAGAAAACCATGTTTTGATGGCCATTATACTTGGTTACAACACTAAACTTGGTTCCTGTATTCATGCTTTTTATGGAGATGTCCTTGAAGCTTGTGTGCCTACCAATTACTTTAGAATGGTCAGCTCAATGTATCTCAAAGAAAGTATCATTAATAGTTACTGAAAAATTCCCATTATTACCAGAAGATGATGTCTCTCTATTGTATGAAATAAAGTAGCAGTACATACATGGAGAAAGAAGAAATCCATCTTTCAAAAAGCACTATGAAGTATAAAAACATCTCTAGTTCCAACATTGTCACTCCCCAGAATTCATATGTAAATCTACCCATCAAAATGTACACTAAATGCATCATGAATAAACTTATTGAATGAATAAAAATAAATTATAAATTCAAATAAACATATTGCACATAATGAAACAAATATTTTATTAACTTTTTAAAGATTGATGATTTACTCAAAATAATTAAGTTCAAGAAGATTGTGAAGCAAGAGAAAAGGCAATTAAGGAAACAGATTCTCTGTAGAGAACATTGAGGCCTTGAAATCAAATTAACCAGAGTTGAAACCTCTTTCAAGTTACGAAAAAGTCATTTCTACATTTTGATCTGTGCTTCATTCATCTGAAGAAATATCAGCACCATCTTTTGAAAAAATTGCCCACAAACTACTTGTAAATGCCCAAAGTAAGTTTTGTACTACATAAATTTTTACCTTATTAAAATATGTACTGTTATGGTTTAGAGAAATGAGCAAAGGAAGGATGAAGGCAGACAAACAAAAAAAAGGAATATCAAAAGAAAAAATCTTCCAGAAATTTATATATTTTACATTTTAATCATTTGATAAAATTTATTGTTTCTTGATAAAAATGAAAAGAACAGGAAATATGTATTACAGCCTCTATTATTCTTTGATTCTCATCACCATTCCCTCAGTGAAGCAGCATCAATTTTCTGTCTACTCATGTTCCTTTAATTATTAGATTGAAGAGTTACTAGAAAAATATATTCATAGCATGATTATTCTGAAATAGCAAACAATGGAATAGACTCTTCAACACACACACACACACACACACATACACACACGTCTCAAGGCTCATTTCCTGGAACTTGTGAATATTTGCATTACTAATCAAATAGACATTAGATGTGACAAAGATTTTAGAACTTAAATTTGTAGATGATCCTAAATGACTCAGATAGGTTCAATCTAACCACGTGTGAATTTAAGAACACAAATGTTTCTTCCACTAGATAGAATATACATTGGGCAGATATGGATGTCAAAAGGATTTCATGCATAAGGATCTTCTGTCTCTGACATGTTGGGATCATGATTCAGTATGGAGCTAAGGGCATCCATGACTGGTAATAGAAAGGAAATAAAGACCTCAGTCCTATATCTGCCAGGGATTATATTCTCCTGACAACATAAAGAATTTTACAAGATTCTTCCCAGAGTCTCCTAAGAGTCCAATCAGTGGCCAGTTTCATTTAAACCTTTCAAGTTTCAGTGTTTTCAATGAGCTCACCTGGATGTCTGACCTACATAGCTGTGAGATAATCATTGTGTGCCATGTTAAAGTAGGACATTTATAGTAATCGGTTAAGGCAATAATACACTAAAATGGAACTTAACTCATCAGATGATTTTCAGAAATTTCAGTACCCATAATTAAATATATCCCATACATCTGATATTCCATAATGCCAAAGAGATACATGCTTTAATTCCATCATAAACTATGAAAAGTACAAAAATTGGATGCAGACATTTTATGAGGTATCTAACCATATGACTGATTATTTGATTAAAACCAACTTATAAACTTCTCTAAAGAATGGAATATAGAATTAGTATCATTACATTTAAAAACAGATGACATAAAGATGACTTTACTCAACAATGTGAGTAACTTAGATGTTAGTTGCTACATCCACGGCGACCTCGCCTGTGTAGCAAGCAGAGATGCTTCTGCACTGGAAGAGAGCTGAGGACAGAGGGCCAGCACTCTTCGGAGGGATGCCCCCGGTGACCCCTTGGCAGTCTGTTACTGTAAAGGTTCCTGCTGCCCAAGAAGTCACAAAGACCTGATTGCTGGCGCCAATGTGCTGTTTTCTGTGCTCTGTTTCTTTCCTGCTTTCTTCTAGCTGTTTGTCTAAGAACAGCTAATTCAACACTTATTAGTAATCATGCACGCAATCAGAGTACAAGAAACAATCTAAGCATTGAATGTGCCCCTCCTATGATTAGGGCAATGGAGGGAATTTATAACTCTACTAAGAATAAAAAATTAACTCTAGAACAGTTTTTAGATGGTGTAAAGTAAAAACAGCTTATGATGTTTGAGAACGATACTGAGCCTGAGAATATGAAAGTAGAAATGTTGATCGGTAGTGTTCATAAGAAGCATGACAGTTCTGCAGAAAAGGAGTTACAAAACTTAGGCATTCCCACCAGGAAACTTCCTGGGGGATATGTTCAGTACTTGATCAAGGGCAGATGGTGGACTCCTAGAGCTGGAATCTACTTAGTTCCACTCCCCTATGAGGGAGGATATGATGAATTCGGTAATAGATGGGTGAATTATGAAGAAAAAAGGAGGCTATGGCATTCTCTTCCATTTATGGGAATGCTTAGCAAGGAAGCATAAGCCTTGGTGTTTATACAGTCCTTGGGGTATAAGAAATAAGTAACCTGTTATTCACCTTACACCTTTTACCCTAGTTTCTGTTTGTATAATGTTGTGGTCAATGGTGCAAGACATGCTTCTCAGAAAATGGGTACATTTCCTGCCTGATAAACACTGCACGTATGCTTAGAGTAGAACAATACTTAAGATTGTTTAGATTAATAATTCTTAAGATCACTTGTTCAATCTGTATAAAACCTTAATGAAAACTTTAGTAAATCGCAGCAGCATATTCAACTTAGAGTGTGTCTGTCTGTCATTTCCTCGCCGAATCCCGAGTTCTCCTTGAGCCTTCGCCCTTGTTCTCCCTCGGTCCTGATCTCCCCGAGAGTCAGTCCGCGGCAGTTAGTGACAAAAGTTTTATATCCATTAGTTAAAAAATTTTAAGTCTCATATGTTTACAGAAAAAAAAGAATTATTGAATCAAGGTTCTAAGTTAAAAGAGAGTAAAATCACCTATTCCCTCAAATAAGCCACAAGTAATGACAAAGATAAAAGTAAAGAAAATTCCAATTATCTAGAAATAAATTAAGACCAAATGTGAGTGAGTATACTCATATTCCGGGTATACATTAACTGCATTGTCAAAAGGAAGCAACAAATATTTTAAATATAAGATTATAATCAATTTTATGTAAATATTAAAAGTTTAAACTACATAGGAATAAGTCCAATAAAATAAGTAAATGACTGGTATATATAACAAACGATAAAAACCTAAAAAAGATCTTAGATATATGATATATCACATTTTTAATGTGAGAATTTAATATATAAGAGGTATCAATATATCAAAGTATATTTAAGATATTGCTGAAACTCCAAGCAAAACCACAACAGTATTTTTTTTTTTTTAACATTGCTATATATACAAGCCAGGTGAGGTAGTTCATGCCTTTAATCCCAGCATCCAGGAGGTAGGAGGATTGCTGTGAGTTCAAGACCAGCCTGTGCTACTGATTGAGTTCCAGGTCAGCCTGAGCCAGAATGAAACCCTGCATAAAAAAAAAAAAAAAAAAGCATAGACAAAAACCACAAAAAGGCAAACACTCAAACAAAATAAAGAATTTATTCTCTGTCTAATGGGACTTATTATCAAGATAGTAATTTAGAGTATGTTCTTCATAGATAGATGATAGATAAATTAGATAGAAGATAGGTAGGCAGATAGATAGGTAGATAGATAGATAGATAGATAGATAGATAGATAGATAGATGGATATAAAGAGAGAATAAATTATAAGAGCAGTAAAATAAAAATGTACAAACAGAACTGCGTATATATTAAACCATGACATCCAACATGGATCATATGTGAGATTATTGGAAAAGGAAAGCCTATTTGGTGAAATGTAAAAGTGGCTATGCATATGGAAAAAATAAGATACATCCCTACTACAAAACACTCCAAGTCATGATTTCCTGAATGATTAAGGCTTTAAATATCAGAAGCAAACGAAAATAATAATGAATATATAAATGAATCTTCTCCATAGGTGAGGCTTTGTCTGAGCATTAAAAGTTTAAGATCAAATAAAAACATTCATTAGTTAGATGAATATGACAGAAATATTTTTTCAATAGAAGAGAAGTAACAAAACCAAACTTCAGAATAGTGGTAATTATTGCAAGATAAGGAGAGGAAAATCAGTGTTTATGACACACATGTAAAGAAATAAATCATTTACTGTTCTATTTGAAGGTGTGTTCATGGATTCATAGTACACCATAAATGGTGTGGGCAACACTACAGATGAGAATCATGCTTAAATGAATACACTGTGCCAGATCTGACAATCAGTAGCAATTGCATTATGACCATTCAAAATAAATATCTGGGGGCTGGAGAGATGGCTTAGCAGTTAAGTGCTTGCCTGTGAAGCCTAAGGACCCCGGTTCAAGGCTCGATTCCCCAGGATACACGTTAGCCAGATGCACAGGGGGGCACACGCATCTGGAGTTTGTTTGCAGTGGCTGGAAGCCCTGGCGCACCCATTCTCTCCCTCTCTCTCTCTCTCTCTCTCTCTCTCTCTCTCTCTCTCTCTCTCTCTCTCTCCCTCCCTCCCTCCCTCCCTCCCTCTCTCTCCCTCTTTCTCTGTCTGTAGCTCTCAAATAAATAAATAAAATAAACAAAAAAAGTTTAAAAATAAATATCTGATACCGTGACATATGTCTGTAATACCAGCTCTTGGGAGATGGAGGCAAAAGAATGGAACTCAAGGCTAGCCTGGACCACAAAATAAGCTCCAAGCCAGCCTGGAATCTACAATGAGAGCTTGTCTCAACTTTCTCTCCTACCAAATAACAAAATAAAATAAATATGCAAAAAATATAAAATATAAGTGTATATAAAGAACTCAATGCCTGTCACATAACAAGAATCCAATAAACAATATATTGATAATAGCTAGAACATTATTTTCTGGATTCCCATAGAGTACATATTGCAGATAACCTGTATTTCATCCAAACAGGTTAATCCAACCACACTTATCAATATATTTTGAAAAATCGGGAACATTTGGTATTGATGAAAAAGTACCAGGGAACTCATTTTACATCAATTATTGCAAACTGTCATCTGGGTTGCTTAATACTACCTAGAGATCTTCTCTGTGTAATTGTTCTCATGAAGCACAGAATAAATCTCTTTTAGAGCTACTGAGAAATGTGCAGAAAGTGGAGGATTTTCATATCTTAAATTTGTGCCCCTTAGAGTTCCAAGTTAATGTTTTCAAGTCTGCTGTGGACTGTTTATTGTCAGCATATGAAATACTGTTTCTGAAAAAAAGACAGAATAATAACTATGGTTTGTCAACAAAGTAACATTTTTCATCAAAAGGAATAAAATTCACTTGGACTACTCTACATCTGGATCTGATGTCCCTTAGGGATACAGTTCAATGACTATGATAGCAACTGGCCAAACAGGTAGAACCATCATCTCTGGACTCTCCTATAAAGACGTTTAATGTAAACTTCTCACCTATAACAGCAGAGTTAATCACTTGAGATTGATGGGTTATGATATTTATCTAGGCCTTTTGAGCAAAATAATAATTGTTAATTCATTTGAGTTGGCATGTGCATATGATGAGAAAATTTTAGTTCAAGGGATTCTAGATGACCATTTTGTCTGCAAAATTAGTATACTGAGACAGTAAACTCATTTAAAATATATCAACTAGGGCTGGATAGATGGCTTAGTGGTTAAGCACTTGCGTGTGAAGCCGAAGGACCCTGGTTCAAGGCTTGATTCCCCAGGACCCTTGTTAGCCAGATGCACAAGGGGGTGTACACATCTGGAGTTCATTTGCAGTGGCTGGAGGCCCTAGCACATCCATTCTCTGTCTCTATCTGTCTCTTTCTCTCTCTCTGTCACTCTCAAATAAATAAATAAAAATAAACAAATATATATATATATATATATATATATAATATATATATATATATATATAATATATATATATATATATATATATATATATATATATATATATATATATATATATATATATATATATATCTCAACTGAAATCTATCATATCACAAAAGTTCAGGACTTAAGAAATACAAATAAATTGCCTATATTTCCTTTGGTGTTCAATGTTTTCAAAAACATATTTATCTCCTTCATTACTAGTTATTACATGTCTGGAAGTATCTAATTATTGTGTTTACATTACATCATAGTAATTTAGATCAAAGTGACTTTAAGTGTTCCTTTGGGAAAGATGGAATTTATTTTGGCAAAATCCAACTGGAAATTTGACCAGTGATTCATTTCCTCACATATATTTGCTCATGAATGTGCTAAGTTCTTTGAACTAAACCAAAACTTTTCCCTAGGTGGTCAGAGTACAAAACATACACATTCAGAAGTTGTGGAGGGAACAAGGAAAATGGAGACTCATCCATTTTCAAGAAGCACGATTATAGAAAAAGCATTTTATCTACTTACACCTTGGGTAACACACTTGTAGAGAAGTATAGTTGTTTTGTTTAGTCACTAACCTGCCTTGAATCCCCAAAGGATACGCTTCCTTAAGTATTCACTAAAAGGAAATGACTGGCCTGCTCTATGGAAGTGGTTTGTTTATGTTACCTGCCACTCTAGTTTTCAAACTGCACCTTAGTTGTCACTAGATGGCACCACTCAAGTTTCCTCTCTCAAGAGCTCTCATAACTAATGTAATCTCTAACATATCTAATGTAAGTGTTGATCATTAATGTAATTTTAAAATGATAAACATACTTTAAATGAATGGACATAAACAAAACAGCCCTCAGTCCTTGTTATGGGCTGTATGCTGTGTCCCAAATTTTATTCACTGAAATGTAGTCCTCATGTGAAAGTGTGTAAAGACAGAGTACTGGGAAATAATTTGCTTTAAAGGGGTAGCAACCCGAGGATAGAAATAAAACCTCTATAAAATAGAAAGGCTAAAGGCTAGACTATCACAGGCTCTGTGCCGCTGTCTGTCTGTCTGTCTGTATCCATCTATCTATATGCCATGATGTTCAAATAGATCAAGGTGATCAGTCATCAGCAAACTAGGATAAGACCTTCAGCAGACACCTATTTCCAGAACCTATTGACAGACATATAGCTTGATCTTGCATTTCCAAGACTCAAGAACTTTAAGAGAAAGCATTTTTCCCCCTTAAATCACCATTCTCTGAGTTGTTTAAGCCCAAACCAGCACAGTTCTATACAAAATTACAAGAGGTTAAACACTTGAAACAATTATAAAAGAACAGAATATAACATCTGGGTATTAGTGTCATTTTCCTTAAATTTCAAACATAGCTTCTTTTCTTAAATCTGCTACATGGTAACTAGTAATCTTCAGTTACTTAGCTGATTGTGTCTACAAATCTACTCCTACCAAGGATAATCAAATATTAGCTGTATAATATAAAAATGTATAGTTATCAATAATCTGATAGTACAATAATCTGATACCCTAAGGCTTTGTGTAGAGGAAAAATGTTTCTAAACTGCAAGCAGTTTACAGCATTCAGGGCCACTGTATCACATTATCCCCTAACTGTTCTTTTCTGTACTTCGATGGCAAATGTTATCTCTTCCACTTGTTATTCATGCAATGCATATTCACTGTGATATGCACATATCAGAAAACACCAGGAGTACACAAAAACAGAAAACGCCTTTGCCCTCAGAGCACTACTGTTTTAAGGGAAACAGATAGTAATCAAACACCTACATAGGCAAATGTGAACTGTCAAGTGCTATGAGTAAGAGATGCAAAGGACAGGCTGTGGGGCAGCAATTTAGATCTAATTGGTAGATCAGAAAGCCTTCCTTCCTCGGTTGAGCAAAATTCCAAAGGGCTGAAGGGTGGAGTCAGAGTATCTAGGAGTAAGAAGCATACCCATGCAAAAATAAACAACATTAAAAATGATACAGGACAAAGGGACAGTGGTGTGTACATAAGAAGTTATAGGAAGCCAGGATGGCCAAGCTGACAGGGTGGGTCATGCTGCATGAGGCTGGACAAGCAGGTGGGGCTTTGTGGGTCACGTGAAGAATATGCCTTTTTAGTTGATTTTCAAATCGTATTTTCTCTCAGCTAGGAATTTTCTCAACAATTTGGGGAAATACAACATTCTACATGTGAATATGTATATACATATACATTGTTGTTCAAAGTGATTTTTAAAAGACCTGACTGCTGGTATTAATAGTAAGCTTGAATAGTTGCTCATTTTTCTAGTTTCCTCTCGGTGAGTCAACAATTAGCCATTTCCAGGAAAAAATAAAACAAAAATAACCTTGGAGGTTCATAAAGTATTTTTGTCTTGTAATTTGGTATTTCCATTTGTCTAAAGTGGTATAAATTTTTACTCATTAAGGTCACTTTATTGTTTTCTCTTCCAAGAATAACATTTAATCAAATCAGATGAACCCTGTGCAGCACCTAAATCCTATGCGCTTTTTACTTGCAGAGCCATGGCTCTTCCGTGTGGGCTTACGTCAGCACTCCACCTTCCTGTTTGTCTGTACTGACACTGTCAGTTTACAAAGAAGCAAAAATGGAGCCCAAGGCCCCTCTATGCTCCGCCATACCCCAACCATGTGATACCCCAGAAGAGATGTGAGTTCTATCTGCCAAGCACTCTTTTGTAAGCAAGGTTCTTTCTTACTCTCCATTGCTTATTCTTTTACCCAGCCAGTACTTTTCCCTGTCATTCTAAGTCATCTTCACAGGAATATCCCAAATCTGATTGTAGATAGGACTCACTGGTAGGCTATTTTAAAATAAACATATCTTTGCTATATTTTTAAACTGTGATTCCTTAAAGCTGTGGTGGGTCCCTCAAGACACAGCCAGGTGTGGCAGGCACTGTGAAGGGTACCATAGATTCCATACAAACCTGTCTCAGTCTTAGGTCCTCACCTAAAAATAGACAAACTGATGATAGTAATAAATATACCACGAAAGATTACATGTGAATGCACCTGGAACTTTGTACAGTGCCCAAAAACAGAATGACTGATGCCATCCTCCATAAATCTGACCACAAATCTGATCTAGCTTGGGTGTGGCTTCCTGCTAATGACTCTTTCCATGTTGATCTGGGTGGCGGTGTGTTCCCATTAAAATTTTACAAAGCAGAATTTTATTTCATTAACCATCACCTAAAAAATCTAAAGAAAGCTCAAGGCAACTAGCGGATGGTTTGTAATTAACTTGTTGAATGAATGAACAAATGATCCTAAGAGATAGTCTTTCAATATCCTCATATTAGGAAATCAATAATAAAAGTGATTACCAGCCAGGCATGGTGGCACAGGCCTTTAATTCCAGCCCTTGGGAGGCAGAGGTAGGAGGATTGCCATGAGTTAGAGGCCATCCTGAGACTACATAGTGAATTCCAGGTCAGCTTGAGCTAGAGAAAGATCCTACCTCAAAAAATACAAAACAAAAAGTGATTACCCAAGAAATCTACTTCAGATACACTCCATCCCCACTCTTCTCACAACTAAGATTTAATCTGGGACTCAACACCCACCCCCAGTTTGAAGAAATTTCTTATAGCAACTAGAACTCTTTAGTGAGCCTATATAGGTCAACTAGCCCAAGCTGGTTTTGTCCCAACTTATAGTACATGTTTTAAAGAAGGCAAATTGGTGATACCATAAGGCCATGTGGGTATATTTGATGAGCTATAACCGAGCTTACCTTCCAGATGCATTATTCATATTAGCCCACATTATCAGTACACATCTCATTTCTTTTTTTAAAAAAAAATATTTACTTGAGAAAGAAAGAGATGTAGAGAGAGAGAGAAAGAGAAGGAGAATATGGTCGCACCAAGGCCTCCTGCCAACTGCATATGAATTGCACATGCATGTACCACTTATTCCATCTGGGTTTATGTGGGTTCTGGGGAATCAAACCTAGGTCATCAGGCTTTTCAAGCAAACACCTTTAACCACTGAGTGACCTCCACAGCCCATTGTCTCACTGCCATATCTATAGCCCATACTGTTCCCATCCCCTCTATTTATGATGCCATTTCACCTCACACAACCCCCACAAGAACTATCAGATAAACCTTAAAATTCTAACTTCAGTACAAGGGTTACTTTTTCTTTGTGGACTTGCTAACACCCACACCCCACTCCACCCTCATTTACACCTCCAAATTTCCCTCTTTCTCATATTCTGATCAATTTGGAGCATTGTGTCTCAGTGCTTCATTCTTACCTCTTAAAACATGTAACTCTTTATGTTGTGGCAGTTGTCCTTTTTACTTACTGTCTCACTTAATAGGTTAGAACGGTGGCAGTACAGGTAAGTGACAAAGCCCAGTTTGCCTCTTATTCTTGGGAATCTCAAAATGCATGGTCATCTAATAACTATACGTGTTTTAAGCAATAAAATCCAATAAAGTTGCATGAGACAAATACATAAACAAAAATAGACAAATTCTGCTTTCTTGATTATAATCAATTGTCTTTGATATTATCTTATACCTATAAATCAAACTATTTTGAATTTGAATGTTCCATGTATATATTTACTTAGTTATAATAGGGCTATAAATTTATAACATGGTGATGTTCTGTGAGAATGGGAACACCAGGGACTCCTGCCACTGCAAATAAACTCCAGATGCATATGCCACTTGTACATCTGCCTTTATGTGGCTACTAGGAAATTGAACCCGGGCCAGTAGGCTTTGTATGCAGTGACTTTGACCACTGAGTCCTCTCTCCAGCCCTATCATAATTGGTTTGAAATATCAAAATAAGTTACCAATTCAATTCCTCTTGAGTAGAATAAAAAGTACATGCATATATGCCATAATAAAGTATAATACATTCGAAGTGATTCCTATCCTCTAACTGTAATGTAATTTTTGATGCAAGGTGATCCTTTTCTCAACAAAAATTCTGTGTCCAAAAGAAGTTCTCAACTCTGAAAACAAAGCTGATAAACTTCTATTCCCATAAAAGTAATTACCAAAACAGGCAAAGTCTATCTTATTATATATTCAAATTTGCTTATTCTCTGCTTAATTCTTTCATATGTTATATTTCTTTTTCCTTCTATCTCTTGCTATAATGTCATTTCTTTCATCTTCAGTAGGAAAGTAGTTTTCCCTATAAAAGCTTATTAGAAGTCGGGGGAATGTGCAGCTATTATGATAGTTTATAGCTTCTGTGTCTGCATAGAAGACAACAATATCGTCATGATATTTCTGTCCCAGTTTTGTCTGCATTGTATTTCTGTACCAAATGCCTGAGGGCAAAAACAATTCACTTCTAGACTATCTGTCTAGGAAAGTTAAAGTTCAACATAAATGGGCTTTGGGATTGCACACAAACATGCAATGAACTTCTAAAGACGATGCTGTTGAATGAGCAGGTCAGCAGATAAAAAGCCATGTGATCTCAATCATCAAGGTCACTGGTATCCAGAACCCCAAACTGAACAATTGAGACAATAATAAACACTGCCTTCATTTTCCCACATAGAATTGTAGCAAAAGGTGAACATAGATCAAATTAAAACGACTTGACTTTTTTGGCTGAAAATATTATTGAAATGGTATTTTATGCCACTGCAAAAGAACTCCAGATGTATGCACCCCTATCTGGCTTTATGTGGGTCCTGGGGAATCAAATCTGGGCCATCAGAGTTGCAAGCAAGTGCCTTTAAGGGCTGAACCACCTCTCCAGCCCCTGAAATTATATATATATATATATATATATATATATATATATATATATATATATATGTATATAATTTAAATGCCTGTTGGTAATTATGCACATCCCTTAACCTTTGCTATTTTTTCAGACATTACAAAGTCTCAAAGTGTGTTATTTTTCCCACATGAAACAATATGTTAAATTCATTTCTCATGGACAGGAATGACTGTCAACTTCAGCTTTTTAATTTCTAAAACTCTATACAAACTATTTCAACCAAACACGATACTTTGTTTATTCTACCAACTTCTTCTTTAGTCCTGTTGCCACATCTGAAAAGAAACTTCTTTTCAGAAGAAACTAGCTTTTATCCTAATAGTTAAATGTGATCACATCACATACTCGGACATGAAACTATAAAGTAAGGTCAGTTCAAGGAGGTGAGTACTGCCCACCTAGAAAACCGGGTCTGCAGTAGTGTCACTATCAATTAAAACATGTCACAGATTCACACAAGAACAAGCACTGCAATGTAAAGTATTTTGTATGCTGAATGATGACTGCCCTCGTTTCTCATTCTTTTCTGAAAACTTTCCTTAATGACACTCAGGAGATCCACATTATGCTCAAAACCCGGGTGGAATGACATGAGACACAGACAGTACATGTAACTATCTTTCATGCTGCCTTTCAGTTCTTCAATTGCTTCACTACCAAGTCATGATTCTCATTATAAAGTTGAGATGGCTCCTGGGGGTAGCAAATAGTAACATGAATTAATATATAACATTATGAAGGGTAAGAGTAAGCGAAACAAGGAAATGGATACTTTTCAATATAATAGGTTTCACGCTAGGTACTTTAATTAATGGAAAATTGTTCATAAATTCTCTAAGTTTTTTTTTGTTTTTTTTGTTTTTTTTAATTGAACAGAAGGTACCTGAAAGAATAGTGAAGGTACTGACATGGAAAGAACATACCAGGAACATGACCCAATGCCCAGCCCATGAGAAGATTTCAAAGAATGTTGCTCTGTTATTTTCATTTACTTTTAAAATTCACAATAATTTCATGAAATAGACACTTTTCCCTTGTTTAATAGTTGAAAGTGCCAGACTTCAGTTAAGAATAGTAAAAAGTCTTAATGGTTTTTGAATGATGTTCTGCCACAAACTGAAATTCTCCCCAACCATCACAGCCAAGTTACTGCAAATGCTGTGCCACTGACTAAGAGTAGCACATGGCTTCCCTCTCTCCTCCCTTGAGAAGGAGCAGAAAGCGGTCAGAGGTCAATCAAAGGTCTCAGACTAGAAGCTGCTAGGTGAGTAGCAAGCATACAGCGTCATCACTACATGTCTGTTAATAATGGCACATAGGATAAATCTCTCTGTCCTACCTGCCATCTGCTATATGCTTGGCAAGTCCCTACATCCTTATTCCTCTGAATTCCCTTTAACATGTGCAAATTTACTATGTACATTTATAAACATAAATTATATTATTGCTATAGTGATATCTATGATATTAATACCAATAATACCAAATACAATTATCTTGCATGTGTATAATAGTTATTCTATTCTGGGTCTCTGTGAATTAAATACTAAGTATTTCATTTGTTGTGTGTTTTTTTTTTCCTCTTCTAATCTTCACAACTAACCTAAGAGTAAGTATAAATCTAATTTCAAAGATTAAACTTTGGCTCAGAAATGCACAGAGAGACAGGAGCAATGATTCAAATCATTATTCATATGGTCCTAAAACCTGCAGTCTTTTCAAGAAGAAATTACAAATTGATTTTTTTTCTACAGAATTATCTCAGCAATTTAAAAAATCAATTTCTATAACAAAAACCATGCTTATTATAATGAAAATGAAGAAACACTGGTCAGGATTTAGAAGACTACCAACTATGACAAGTTTTATACTGAGTACAAAAAGAAAAGGCTGAATGACACTAAACTCATCTATCAGATGAGGTAAATATGATAAAAAAAAAAAAAAACAATCCCTGTGGACTCTAATCAATCCCAGTACTACGGGGCCTAGCTCCTCCCATCCTCAGGCTGACTGCTCCTCAGAAGAAAGCATCCATGACTACTGTGATTACCACCACTACCATTACTGACTTCAGCACATGCCAAATAAAATAGCTCCTTATTTTTCACCATGTTCCTCCTCTGAAGGTCAAGTCCTTGAAGTCACACTCAGTGCCAAGATTTAAGTAACCAAAATGAAATATTGATAGTATTCCTCATGGAGTGTGAAGTTATCTGACTGTCTTTGAGGGCATGGTGGGTGTAAAGGGTTGTATAAGAATGTTGTACAAAATAGTTGCAAGATTGAAGCAAGACTGAAGTTCTAAAAACAACTGAGCTGGAACATGAAGACACCTTCCTAAATGGCCCTGGGAAGAACTCTTATGCAATGCCATTCTGGAAGGCTAGCACTCCACGAGTGGGACTCTGCAATTAAGGAAAATAGAAATGCATTAATCTCACAACTGATTCCTCCAGACTCGTGCTCACATTTCAAAGGAAAACTAAATACTTGGTAAATATTATGGGCTGAATTTTGTGCCTCAAATTTATTTGTTGAAATTCAAAAGCACAATTATCTCATAATACTTAAAGAGGTAATTAACAATAAATAATAGCCGGGCTTTGTGGCACATGCCTTTAATCCCAGTACTCGGAAAGCTGAGGTAGGGGCATCACCATGAATTTCAGACCAGCCTGGGTGCTACAGAGTGAGTGCCCAGGTCATCCTAGACTAGAGCGACCCCCACCTTGAAAAAATAAGATGATAGTTTGTAACAAGCTTGGATGACTTCATTGGAATGGACTCTAATCCCAGATTTGTGCCCTTAGAAGAGGCGCTAAGGAAACAGAGACCACAGAGGAAGATCTTGTGAAAACACAAGAAGAAGAGAGCGACCTTTCCACCATGGAGGAGGCCCATGAAGTCCAGCCCTGCAAGCACTTTTAGGCTCTAAGAGCATGAAGAAGCATTTTGTTTTGTTGTTGTTGAAGTTGCCCAGTCTGTGATGCTTTATTGTGCCAATCTTAGCAAACTAACAGTGCAGATACAAGTTCACATGATGTAGGAGAGCCTGACTTAGTATTAATAACATGCTCATTAAATTCTTGGCTTCTTTTCCTGATCAAGAACTTATTAGCAGAAGCAGTGGCACACTAATAAGTATGTAAACACATATTGGAGTGGTTTTATTCAGGACCATTGTGATAGGAAGCAAAAGAATCTCAGCTAAAACCAGAGAATTCCAGGTCCTAACAACGTGTCTCAGCACCCGGCAGCACAGGGCCCAGTGAGGGAGGCCATGCTCTTCAGCATCCCACCATAAGGGCTCAAACCGGTTTTCCCCACTGTGGGTGCCGTGGCCTGGGGAAAGTTACCCAAGAGCTAAGAATCTGAGCTTCTCAATTCTATAGACTTGAAAATTCCTCCTCCAGGGTTGTGATAAGGATTCAAGATGTTATGTACCTAGAAAATTGTATGGGTTGGACTATAGGAAATTGCTGAATTATGATTGTTATTCAGCCATCAAACTGGCAATTCCATATGGTCCCACCTCATATTAATATCGTGTAGAGAAAGAGGAGCACACTGATTCAGAAGACAAGTTCTGTAAATGGAAGGATGGATAAAGAAATACAGAGTACAGACAATGAAATAATACTTTCTGTTTTACAAAGTGGGGCCAAGATCCTGTTTATTCACAACAACAGGGTTGAACCAGGAGATTATGATGTTGCATGAAATCAGCCAGGCATAGAAAGACAAACACCATTCAACCTCACTTATATAACAGAATCTAACAAAACTGAATTCACAGCAGGAAAGTAGTCACCAAGCTTAGAGGCTGTAGGGCAGGGCTGGGGAGATGTCAAAAATACAAAAGTTCAGGCTGGAAAGATAGCTCATCAGTTAAAGGCACTTGCTTGCAAAGCCTGACAGCCCAGATTTGATTCCCTAGTACATGGCCACATAAAGCCAGAAGCCAGATGTACAAAGTGGATGCATCTGGAGCTCATCTATAGCAGTAGTAAGACCTGGTATGCCCATTCTCTTTCTCTCTCTCTCTCTCTCTCTCTCTCTCTCTCTCTCTCTCTCTCTCTCTCTATGTCTCTACTTCACTTACTCCTTCCCTCCCTCTCTCCTTTTCTCTCTCCCTCCTTACCTCTTTCCCTCTCTCAAATGAATAAATAAATATATTTTTATACAAAAGCTCAATGAGAAAAAGTTCAAGAGATATATTGTACATTATGGTTACTTGAGTTAATGACCATATACTGTATTCTTAAAAATTGGTAAGAAAGACTTCATGTGTTCTGACACAAAAATAACAATTAGTTTATTTAGCCATTCCACAACATACTCATATTTCAAAAGGATGGCAGGCTAGAGAGATTGCTTAGTGGTGAAGGCAGTTGCCTGCAACTAACTTGCACGCAGCAGTGAGCAAATCATCTCAACTTCATTTACTCATTTTAGAAATGAAAAAGAAATCTAAGATACCAAAACTCCCCCAGGCCGTATCATACACACCTGTAATCACAGGATACAGGGGCAGAAAATAGAAGGATCATGAGTTAAAAGGCAGCCCAAGTTAAATAGTGAGTTTATGGTCATCCTGTCTCAGAAAGAAAAAAAAATATCAAAATTCCCATCTACAACTCTGTCTCTTGCTATCTATTATAAATCAAGAATATAAAGCAATTTTATCAAAATGATTCAATCATACCAGCCAATAACCATGAAGAAAACTATTTCAATTAACAGAATGCTATGAATAAAAACAAACTTAGCTAAAAAAAAAAAATAGAGCGTCTAAACAGAAGCCATAATTCATGGCTGGCTAACTCTAGCTATTGACTTTCATACTCTGTGCAATAAGGGGGAAAGTTAATGAGTAAGCTCTCTTTGAAAGTCATAGAAAGCATGGATTCCTTCTCAACAGAATCAGCACTATGACACAAACACTGATTGAAATCTGAGGTCCAGCTTACATCTGAAGCCCCATCTCCAACTTTAGCCCATCACATGATATCAGATGCTCTATAATGGAATGCTGTCACACCCACCACTCATGAGAGTAGCTATTCTTTAGTTCTTGTCTCTAAAGGATCCAGACCAAAGGATAATCATCACTGTGTTTCACAACAGAGTTAGAAGGAATCCCAAAGCTCACAACTTTTTCCGAAACAACATGGGTATCTCATCAAGAGCTTCCAAAGGAAACATTTCATCACTATGCAGAACTAAAATAATATGTGGGGGTGGGGAATTAAGTTCTCATCATAGCACCATGAGAACAACTATAATGAGAATGAACATTTCACCCACAAATGCTAGTTTGGAGAGAAAAATAGGATATTTTGAAGATGCTACAATAACATATAATGTTCTTCCTACATTAAAAAATTTTTTTTAATGATTATTAAAATGTCAAAATACAACACAAGAGTGGGTCCATGAACATGAATCGGCATGCTTCCATATAGGATTTTTAGGTAAATTGCCTTCATGTATTTAAAAAAAGAACACACAGGTGATTGAACTCAAAGCCATATGCATGCTAGAAAAGCACTCTACTATTAAGCTATGCCCCAACGCTCTACCTAATTTTTTTTTTTTTAAGTGGCTGGGGAGATGGCTCAGCAGGTAAGAGCACCTGCTGCATAAGCATGAGGACCTGATTTCAATTCCCAGCACCGAGTGTAAAGCCAGGCATGGCTGTGCATACCGATCACCCATAGCTGAGGCGCACAGAGACAGGAGGATCACTAGGGCTCACTGGTCAGCCGATCTAACCAAAAATGGGGAGCTACAAGTTCAGTGAGAGACTCTCAGGGAAACAAGGGGGGAAAGCAATAGAGATGAACACTTGATATGCATACATGTATATATACCACACATCACACTTAATACACATAAAAATGGTCAAAATATGTGACATATTTGAAAGAAATGGTGTTTATGACACTCACCAATGTGCATAATGAGTATGTGCCAAAAAAATAGAAAACTAAATTTCTCATGGCTGTTCAAACACATTGGTATTCTCTAAGGCAGTCAAAAGTAACCACATTTTCCATTACTTAAAATAAATAAATGAAAACAGACTTCATCATAAATATTCAAAAGAACCCTTTATTTTAAAAGGTTGCTATGGGAGAGCACATGAGGCTATTCCATACTTTGTTTGTATTTGTTTGTTTGTTTAGATGCTTTTTTCCTCATAGCCAATGTTAAGATTTAAAAACTCACAGTATGTTGTAATTAAGCATCTCCAAGGAGGTACACAATTTGATTAGCACATTAACTCAGGCACAAACCAGCCATGACCATGTGCCTCACAGTCTATATCAGCCCAGTCTGGGAAAAAAAGAATAACCATGGGAACAGCTCCTACTCAAACACACTAAGCCCCCCTTTACTTAGTCTTCCAGAACTCAGGATTTAATTTTCTCCTGCCAATTCTAATTTTTCAATCCTTAATTCAGGTCTAAGAACAGTCATATGGGAAGATGGCTCAGCTGGTCAGAGTAGTTGCCACACAAACTTAAGGGCTTAAGGAGGGCCTTAGACTGCCTGAGTTCGATCCCCAGGATGCAGGGTAACAGTGGGATGGAATCATGCACTTCTTTAACCTAATCTGTGCTCCATGGGAGGTAGGAACAGGAGAATTGCTGGGGCTTGCTAGTCAGCCAATCTGACTGAAAACAAAAGCTTCAGGTTCAATGAGAGACTCTGAATTATGTCTCAAGAAAAATAGGCATAAGAGTAATAGAGAAGGACACCCAGCATCCTCCTCTGGCTTCTGCAAGTACGCAAATGGGGCATATTCATCTGCACACTCATAGGCATACACCACACCACTTCAAATATTACATACACACACACACACACACACACACACACATAAGAAAAACCACTCGCATTGAAATAAAATTGAACACTCCAGTTTTAAAAATTAAATTATTTCTCCATATTTTTTGTTTTAAATATTTTATTTATTTACTGGAAAGAGAAAGAGAAGCATATAGAGAAAGAGAAAATGGGCATGCCAGGGTCTCCAGACACTGAAAATGAACACCAGATGCATGTGTCCCCTTGTACATCTGGGTTATGTGGGTACTGGGACATTAAACCTGGGTCATTGGACTTCGCAGGCAAGCAATTTAACCATTAAGCCATCCCTCCAGCCCTCCATAAATTTGTAAAAGCTCCAACCACCCAAAAGTTAAGAAGATGGAGCTGAAATGTGAGAATTTTTGATAGTTCAGACCCATAACTAGAGCCCACAACTTCCCATCCAATTTCAACTTCTGTTTTGTAACAGGATAAGAAATCAACCAATATTCAGCTGCATTTTTAATTGAGCTAGTTGATAGACTGGCTACTTGCTTTAAAGCAAAATGAAAAGTTCAAATGGCCACCAAGATAAGAATATCCATCTCCAGAGTCTCCAGAGCCGCTTACCACACGCAGTTGATTCAGGAAGTGAATAAACTTAAGGTTCCAAAGGAACTAAACTTTTAGGCTTATTAATGTTATTAGCATTGTTTTCTCAAGACAGAGTATTGCTACTACATAACTCAAGCTTACCTTGAACTCCTGAGCTAAAACAAGGCTCTTGCCTCAGGATCCAATTAGCTAGGACAGGTTACTATAAGCACACACCACTTGACTGCTAAGTCTAACTTTTAAAACTGAAGCATGTTTGCATCATTAGCTAATCTTATACAAGTTCAGAACATAGTAAGCAAATTGTTTTTCACCTGTAAGCTTTATGAAATCTATACACAGGTCATATTATTTCTAATAAGAATGTAGTGACTAAAATGAAATGTTAATAATGCATATGATATTGGAAATAGCCAATGAGTCAAAATCATGTTAAGCATTGCATGGTTTTTAATAATGGCCACATGTTGAAAAGATAACATTTTGTGTTTATTGGCTTAACTGTATTTTATCCTAATCCACTAACTTCTGTTTACTTTACATCCTATTTTGTGTTTCTAAGGTGTCACACTAACAAAGAGCAATACTAATCAAAGATATAAGTGACTGAGATGTGCCAGCAAAGTGGGTTAGAAAAATATGTAGTAAGAAGGGAAAGCAAAAAGGCCAGAAAGTATTCTGACCTTGACTGTCCAAAAACACTTGAACAAGCCACAGAGCTACCTCCACCTAAATTTCCTCACATACAAAACAGAAGAATGATTTCCTAGCTAAAGTAAATATTTGTAACATGCCTGGCATGTTATAAGCACATATAAACTTGCATAAAGTAATGCTTTCAATACAAAGCAGAGATCTCAAGCAATAACTACAAGTTACTGACTGTCAGGGACTTGCCTTCCTATAAATGAGAAATACTCTGCAGACCCTCATATCCCATAATGCTAGGATAACTGTGTTACTGGCATTTTATAGATGAATGTCAGCAGGCTTGATATGCCTGGCTGCTATCAGAAGGATTGGAAAATGGATGCACTATTTCCATTAGTGTTGTAAAATGATACCAATTCACTTCCAGAAATAAATAACATCCTGACTTTTGTGAACCTAAAATTCACCTTAGGGAGACTTAAAAGGTCAGAGTCTATGTCATCCCTCAGGATGTCTACACTTCGACTGGTTGACATGCATTGCTTTAAGTCATGAAGCTAGTAACCCTCAGTTAATAAAGATATGAAATACGAGGTACAGCAATGTTTATTTTAAAATTCGTTGTATCTTATTGTCAACCAGTGTTTCTTGGCAATTAGAAAACACTAACTTTTTCCCCCTACGGAATAACACCACAGCCACAAGATAGGTAAAGTTAGCCTAGTAGAAATAAAGTTACTTCTTTATAAAGCACACAATAAAACTATGGAAGGAGTTCCTTTTTCACTAAAAGCTAACATGCAAGTTGAAATATCTATGCCAAAATGTTTATGTGAGTTAGTAACTAGAAAATGAAGAATGAGCAATTTTTAGAAAGTGAAAAGTGTCAGGAAGAAAGGTGATTCCTGTCTGAGAGTGTCTGCTTGAAATGGTGAAGGCTGACTAGGTAGAATGAAGACTCGTTCTTGAACTCACATTCCATGAAAACTAACTTTAGGATGGCCTCTTTCTTTACAGCTCTGCTTGGCGTTCTGTTTGCTCCACCTTCCATGTTTTTCTTTTATCATCTTTATTTTTTTAAATTTTTTGTTTATTTTTATTTATATATTTGAGATCAACAGACAGAGAGAGAAAGAGGGAGAGAGAGAGAGAGGAGAGTGGGCGTGCCAGGGCTTCTAGCCACTGCAAACGAACCTCAGATGCGTGCGCCCCCTTGTGCATCTGGCTAACGTGGGTCCTGGGGAAATGAGCCTTGAACCAAGGCCCTTAGGCTTCACAGGCAAGCCGTTAACCACTAAGCCATCTCTCCATCCCATCTTTTATCATCTTTTAAATTCAATTATTTGATCAGTATTTCTTAAGCCCCAAGTATATACCCAGAGCCCTTGACCCTCTCTAACTTGTCACATCAGAAGCACTGATGTAGGATGAAAGTAAAGAACCAGAACATGTTTTAGAATGTACTTTAAAAGGCTTTGCGCTGTATATGTGTATGACTGTGTTTCCTAGTCTTATTTGACTTGCATCAAAATAAATATGAAGTTGAATTATACATCACCCAAGCCTAAGAAAATCATCTTGGTAGATTCTGACATAATTAGTTTTATTAAAAAAATAAATTTTTATTATCATAGAGTAAAACCCAAAGTTGAGTTATAGCTTTCAATGTTATTAAATAAATTTCTAATTCCTGGATTTTATATCAGCATAAATAAAACCTTCTGATTCAGAACATATTCTGCCATGATACCTCTCAAGCATTTTCTCCAACCTGCCCATCAAATTATGTAATAGCTCATATAAACCTTGCACCAAAAAACTCCCATTTTAATGCTTCACACTGAGTGGTGGATTTCCAGGAAAAAAGCATGACATGTCTGTCCAGAACACCTTAAGCATTTATCAGAGAAAGTTTTTTTAACTTACTTATTGAATTACACTCATTTACTTATTTTTTGTTTGTTTGTTTTGTTTTGTTTTTCCATTAGATTGTAAGGAGCTTGAGAGCTAGAGGAGGTTTTATTCTCTATATGTCCATTTGGAAAGCAAATTTGGAAAACAGGTGTGGATAGCTAGTTGGAAGGTTAGATGCAAGAAAGAAAGAAAGCCATGTTACACATTAGAATCTTCAAAAAGTGGTGTTTGGTCTTGAGGCAACTTTACTGAACCCATTATCTAAAACCTTAGGTACAAATTTTTAAAAGACAGTGTAGTCAAGTAATGAAAATAGCACTCAGTTTCATAAAATATCAGTTAATTCAGAGGCAAGTTATTGCAAGCATGGCATGTGCCATCCATTACTCAAAGAACTAAGATGAAAGTGTGTGTGTGTGTGTGTGTGTGTGTGTGTGTGTGTGTGTAAGCCATAAAAGGGAAGCTGGTTTCACTAAATTAACTGAACTAATTTTAAATATTAATCTACAATAGTAATCTACAAGAAACAAAGCAATGTATCTCTTTAGAATATATTTTTCTTCCTCAATGGCAATGATAAATCTGCTTGTTTAGATACCCTGAGATTTTGGCAATATATTTTACACTTTTTGTTGTTGTTGTTTGGAAAAGTGGAATCTCTTTGTACAAACCAAGATGCCTTCGGTGACCTTGTCACTTAAGGGAACTTAAAGGAGAATATAGAAAGTATATCAACATGAACTAAACTGAAGATCTATGGTCCTATTAGACCCGAACACCAGAACCATTATCAGCCAGTTGCTTAAGGCAAGGAGCCAAGCTGATCCAGCAAAGAGTAAAAGCACACTTGGGCTGAACCTTAGTGAAAGCAAACAGGGCAGAAGTCCTTGGATAAACTTTCAGGTGGGCTGAGGGCCTCTCTAAATGCAGACTAACAGCCTGCCATCAGTTGTCTCCTGATGAAGAACATCCTTCAGGGCCTCAGGCAACTTCCAGAAAGTAGCAGCTTTCCCCAGCACATGAGCCTGGTCCAGGTTCATTCATTCCACTTTAGCGGACAGGACTTTGGATTCATAAACAACCAAATGAGTCAAGAAGTTTGACCACTTCTGAGATCCACAAATGTTTCTGAAGTTTACGACAAATACGTCTTTGAGGAATGGACAAACTGAACCAGCATTATGGCTTCTGCATTAAACCCACTCCGCCAGGTGACCCAAGTTCCACTTACGCCCAGCATCTCGTGGATGTAGTAATACTCCGGTCCTTGTCTGTAAAGCATGAAGGTTTTCCAAAAAAGCAGGGCATTCAGGGACATCCAGAGGAGCTAAGAACAATCAAAGGGAAAAGAGAGAACACAAAGCTAAAACACAGGTGTCACCTGATGAATAAAACCAGGAGCACCCCAGATGCAATTTCAACCAGTCATTACAGAAAGCATTCTCAAGCGGAAAGCTACAAGTCACTTGAAAGAACTCCTGTGGCCTTGCCCAGCCCCTCACCCAAGGGTGTGCGGTGGGCCCTAAGGGTCTGTCTATCTCAGTGATCTGCAGGTAAGCACCCCAGGACAATGGGAGGCTTAAGAAATGAATGGCATCAACATGAACTAAGGAAACAGAAACAACTGGGAGAAGAGGAAAGGGGGCAAAAGAAAAAAAAAATAAAAGTTTAAAGAGTTAAGAAAAAAAAAAAAAAGTTATGTTCGCTGAAGAGTAATGCCTTCCCATCTCTCCACATCTGCTCCCCCATCACCGCGGCAGGGAAAGTTCCCTTGCATGGGAGGGGAAGTCCGTGTCATCTCCCCAAGTTTCACAAGGCACTGAATTGGTGTTAGGGAAGTTAGTTTGCAATTCGAAAAGTTGTTCCATCTTCCCACCCGCACACGCTCAGAGAATGAATCAAACCGGCTGCACGGGAGAGAGAGAGAGAGAGAGAGAGAGAGAGAGAGAGAGAGAGAGAGAGAGAGAGAGAGAGAGAGAGAGAGAGAGAGAGAGAGAGAGAGAGGGAGAGAGAGAGAGAGAGAGGGAGAGAGAGAGAGATGGAGAGCGAGCAGCAGCGGAGCCCGCCATCCTACCAGGCAGAGGTGTTTAACCCCTTCGTTGGCCAGCCAGCTCCTGCAGGACACAGCCATGCCGCCGGCTTCAGCCGCCAGGGAGGGAAGGAGCGAGCGGCGGCGGGGCCCGGGCCGGGGCGGCGGGGCCGAGGGTCACGGGCGGCCGAGGCTGGCGGGCGGGCGGGTCCCCGCGCCGCCCCTTTGTCTGGGGCGACGTCCCCGGCGGGCGGGCGGAGCGCGCGGCGGCCCGGGCTGCTGCCGCCTGGGCCTGGCTCGGGGACACCGGGACCTTCGCGGCTGACCGCGTCCGCCAGCTACGAGTCCCACCGCAGCGGACGGCGAGGAGCTGCGAGCCGGAAGTAGCCTTTTGTCTGCTGGCGTCCCCCGCGATCGCCCATCCTCCGAGGCTGGCCCTACCTCCCATCAGATGCCCCCTGGGCACTCAACCCAGAGCCGCCCGGGCCGCTCCCTCCTGCGTCCGGCCGCCCCACCCAGTCCTATCTGGAGGTGATGCCTCCCAGCATTGTTGAAGAAAAGCGCCCAGAGGGCAAATGGTTAAAGTTGACGTAATTCCTCGGGAGCTTGAGGGAAGCTCAGATTCACTGGAGGAATGTGTGTTTTACTATCTCATTGACTTGAGGCCACTTGGTGAAAGGAAGGTTTCCCAACGTGTGCCGGACATCCACCGCGCGAGATGAGCGGAACTGGTATAGATTACCTGAGGACTACCCAGGTGCCAACGTTATTGAACGGGGGGCGGGGGGATCATCGACGTGTTATAGAAGAGGGTCTGGACCGTAACCAATATTCAACATTCGCTGCGAGTTTATTAAAGCACTTAACAACGCATAGGTGACTGGGAAACTTTCTGCACTATGAACCTAAATCCATGGCTTTCAAGCTCTTGTCCTCTGTTTTAACTTTTTTAATGATTCTCTTTATATGTGTGTAAGCAGAGAGAGAGGTAGAAGAAAGACGGGCAGAGTGGGAGAGCCAGGACCTCCAGCCACACTGCAAATGAACTCCAGCTGCGTGCACCACTTTGTGCCACTGCCTTTGCACGGGTCCTGGAGAATCGAACCTGGGTCCTCTGTCTTTGCCAACAAGTGCCTTAACCTCTTAGCCATCTCTCCAGCCCTCTTCCTCCCTCCCTCTCTCTCTCTCTCTCTCTCTCTCTTTTAATGAAATGTATCTTGACACACCGGTCATGGGACATAATTGAAACTAAATTTTCCATAAAACCACTCTGCAGTGCCACTTACCCAAATTAATTTAATAAACTGTACAATGATTTCAGCATTCAGTTTGAAAAATTGGTAGGAGTCTATATCAAGCCCAATTTGATGTTCACACAATTTTCTTTCTGTCATTTCATTTTAGTGTATGACTTCCGCAGGATATGGAGGAACATGCCTTTAATCCCAGCACTTGGGATGTACATGCTTGAAGATTGCCATGCGTTCACCAGCCCGGGACTACAACACATTTCCTCTCTCTCTCTCTCTCTCTCTCTCTCTCTCTCTCTCTCTCTCTCTCTCTCTCTTCCTTGCACCATTCACGATGAAATCAATCAAATGTTCTTGTGTCTTGCACGTGAGGGTGCACACTTGACCCTGAGTGCATGTGGAAGTCAGAGGACAACTTCAGGTCTATACTTGCTGTTCCATTAAATGTAAGGCAGAATTTCTATGTGTCTTACTCTACTCTTCTTTCTGTGCTCTCTTGGAAGGATCCATCAAATTCTCCTGTCTCTGCTTCCCCTCTGCGTGTCTGAGAGCTGGGGTTAAAGAAGCTCCATGACTTCCTGGTTTTAACGTGGGGTCTGGAGATCCAGCTTGGATACTCAGGGTTTACCATCGAGAGTTTTATTCACTGACGTATGTCCTCAGCCCTGGGTAGCATAGTATTTACAAGCAATGCCATAATGTCAAAATGTAATTGACAATTTAATGCCTAAAAAAGCAGAAAAGCTGAACATGAAAAACATAAATGCTGTCATCACTGAAAAAAAATGTCCAATTTTCTGTATACTAGTGTTCCTGGAGGTGTAGGTGACAAAGTAGTTAGGTTTTGGCCATAGACACTGACTTTCATATTGGGTATATAAAACTCAACCTTCATTGCTCCTCATGAAAATGAATGTTAGTAATACCATTATAAAGATGAGGAAAACAAAGCTCAAAAAAAAAAAAATAAGACTTAATATCATTTGTGAAAACTGAGTAGCCTGAAGACTCATAAACAAACATATTTGTAAAAGCTCTTTAGTAAAACAATAAAATGCTACAAAAATTTTGGTTGTGAAATTTATCAAGATTACTTTGTGGCTATGTGAAAAGGGCTCCAGAATCTAATTGCTCATGTTGACTTGCAGTGAACACATACTAAGCAAGTGTTTCCCTCAGGTCAGAACTACTGAGATGTAAGAACACTCACTGTTCTGGTTCCTTACAATACAATATTCTCTAAACCAGATTGCTTGTTGCAAATAGTCTTTCCCAAACTAGACAAGGCTGTCCTCAAAAATAATGAACAAGCCGGGCATGGTGGTGCATGCCTTTAATCTCAGCACTTGGAAGACAGAAGTAGAAGTATTGCTGTGAGTTCAAGGCCAACCTGAGACTACACAGCGAATTCCAGGTCAGCCTGGGCTAGAGTGAAACTCTGCCTTGAAAAACACCACCACCCAGAAAATGAACCAAGAGTTTTGGAGCTCTACCAGCATGTTTCAAATATCATAATGAAAATCACACATTTGGGCTGATGAAATGGTTTAGCAATTAAGATGTTTGCCTGTGAAGCCCAAGGACCCCAGTTTGATTCCCCAGGAACCACATAAGCCAGATATACAAGGATGTACATGTGTCTGGAGTTCATTTACAGTGGCTAAAAGCCCTTGCACACCCATTCTCTCTTTCTCTCTATCTGTCTCTCTCTCTCTCATTAATAAATCAATCTTTTAAAAAAAATGAAAGAAAGAAAAGAAAATCACATATTTGTCTATCAAGGACACCCTAAGTAGAACTCTCATGAAAAATACCTTTGCTCTTAGCTGAAATCATGCTAAGCTTGTGGTGTGTGAAATAGTTACCTTATCACTATATACTGGCTGCATACTGTTTCACAGATAGATGTCCTGTTTGCTTTTCTATTTTGTTTGTTTCATGTGCTGAGACAGGGTCAGTGTAACTGTGGCTAGCCTCCAACTCACTGCAACTCCTGCCTCAGCATCCTGAGTGCTGGGATTACAGGGCTGCCTGACCAAGCCTGGTTTTAAAGATGTTCTTTATCTACCAGAAACTGCTTGCTAAATGCCGAAACACTTCTGTAGACAATACCCTCAGTATGAAATAAATGGGGGAACTTTAATCAAAGTTTCTTCACTCAGCCTGCTTTATTTTTTTTATTGTTTAATTAAGCAAACTTTTATTGAAGCTTACATTGTGGCACAGAAATACATTTCAACTGATTAAAGTCCAACACCAATTAAGAAAGATATTATGGCACCAAAATTTTCCATCCTCTATCACATTTAGATTATTATTTGATCTCCAGTTCTCATATTTTTATTCTTTGTTCTATGAAAATTTGTGAAAGTTTTCAACATCAGAATTTTTTTTTTATTTTTTGAGGTAGAGTCTCACTCTGGCCCAGGCTGACCTGGAATTCAGTATGTAGTCTCAGGGTGACCTCAGATTCACAGTGATCCTCCTACCTCTGCCTCCTGAGTTCAGCCTGCTTTACTATTGCACCCTTTTCTGTCTAGCTTCAGAGATATGCAGCTTTTCCTAAACTACTGCACACACACACACACACACACACACACACACACACACACTCATCCTGGAATCCTAGAAGTCTGTACCTTCCTGAATATTATAATACTCTGTGTGTGATCACCACTGCATTTTCCACATACTAACTTAATTTTGCTTGTGTATTAAATTCTCCTAACAAACTAAATGTTGGAAAAACAAGCATTCTGTCTTGTTCAGTTTTATTCCAGATCCAGACATAAATCCATATAGAAGGAGTATATATGTTCACTAAATGAATGACCCATGATTAAGTATATTATCCTTCCTGCATCTTTCTCACAATTCAATTTCTCAAGTGTCTCTTCTTTATTAAAATATTTATTCATTTATTTATTTGAAGGGAGAGAGAGAGAGAGAATGGGCACACCAGGGCCTCTAGTCAACCGCTGCAACAAACTCCAGTTGCATGCACCATTTTGTGCAGCAGATGCTACTCAAGTACCAGGGAATCGATCTCCAATCATTAGGCTCTATAGACAAGAGCCTTATCCTCTGAACCATCTCTCCAGCCCCAAGTGTCTGTTCTTAACAATGTAAGAAAGTTTTCTGCTTATCCTGATAATCAATTATCAGAAAATGGTGAGTGAGGCAAGACTCTCTCTGTATGTCTGCCATGCATCCCACAAACCAAATGATGTACATTTGTGACAAATGGGCTCTTACATTAGTTTCTTAACATTGAAGTTGCAAGTTAATACAGACTTAACCACTTCAACAAAGACATTTGTTCTGAAATCCAGATGACAAAAATGAGTCACTGAGTCAAGATCGAGGTAAAGGCTGAACCATAAATGGAGGTGCTAAGTGAAAAACCATGCTCTGCTTCTCCAGCTTCTGGTACCTAATAGCAATCCCTGATATGGGCCTCTCTCATCCTAACCTCTGCCTCCATGGCTACATTAACATTCATATTTCCTCTCCCTTCCTCTCTCCCTATCTCTGTCCCCTTTCTCACTTTGTACTGCTAATGCCTTGTCTCTTTCCTCTACAAAGATACTTGTGATTTTATTTAGTGCTCACCTGGATAATCTCATGCCAATACCCTTACTTTAATCATATCTAGAAAATTATTTTTCCCCTCAAAGTAACATTTTCAGGGCTGGAAATGTGGTTTAGTCAGTAAATTGCTTGTTGCGCAAGTGTGAGGACCTGAGCTTGTATCCCCAGATCTCAAATAAAATACTTGGCAGTTCTGTAATCCCAGTGCTGGAGAAGCACAGACTGGAGGATCTCCAGGCCTGTTAGATACATAATCTAACCAAATTATGTGGTCTGGGTTCAGTGAGAGACCTTGTCTAAAAAAATAATGTGGCAAATGTCTAAGGAATAGAATTTGACTGATGACCTCTCGTCACTCCAATCCTGCACACCCATGCATGTGCACCTCCCACACACATCCAGACATCGACAAACATACGTCCACCTATCACATACATACATGCAAATAAACTCAAACTAAAGAAAGGAAGGAAGGAAAGAAGGGAGGAAGGAAGAAAGGAAGGAAAGAAAAAGTAATTTACAGGTACCAGGGATTAGGAACTGAACTCTGTGGATGGCTATTACCTGGTCTACTATCCAAACTAACCAATCATCTTTCTCACAATCCAATTTATCAAGTGTCTCTTCTTTTGAAAGATATTCATTTATTTATTTTCAAGGAGAGAGAGAAAATAAAAGGAGAGAGACTAGTTAGTTCTTAGTTGTCAATTTTCTTTCTTCTGACTAGCTATGTCAACCTTAGACTTTTGAAAAATCCAGCTTGAAGAATAAAAATGTGATGCTTCTAAAGCAGCATTTCTGTCAAGAAATTAAAAATCATATGTCAGGAAGTATACTTGATGGAAGTAGACAAGTTTTCCTAAGCTTATCAGTTTTGTCATCCCAGGTCTGATTGCCAATGGTAGTACTAAATCTCAAATGTCAGAAATTTTGTGCTTTTCTTCAGAAGACAAAGACAGAAACCTATTCCAGTGTGTTGCAGAACTAGAAAGTCCCAGGGCCCTGAGGAACTGACAGGGGTGTCAGAAAAGGAAACAAAGCCTTGACTCTGAGGCCCTTGGCAAGGCAGAAAGGTCCATCCCAGAACCAGTGAGAAATGGTCCAAAGGCTTCACGTTTGCAAGTCTGGGGACAAGTTCCAGACAATGACTCACTGTCATGTCTATGCAAAAACAAGTGCAGACCACCACGTGACTCAGCCATGTAGGAATGTCTATGCTGCACTCACATGGCCCCAACAGCTCCTGGAGGAACTTGAGATGTCAAAGCAGTTCACATGCCATCAAGGACCACAGACTTTGCTCAAGAGTAAGGGTACAATGTGAAAGCAAGTTAAGAATTCCAGAAAAAGAAGTTCACTGCAAGCTTTTTTTTATCTAAACCTGAACTTAGAGGGACCTTACACAAGACTCTGGTCCAACCTTCTGAAATTCATAAAACAATATAATTATCAAAATTATCATTTTACAATATGTTTACATTTCAAAACATAAGTGCATATACTGTATATACTTTCATATATCAATTATGCTATATATAAATAATAACTAGATACAAACCTAAACTAACTAAAAGTTGGCTACAATTAAAGCAACTTAAAATGTAAAAGAAGATACTGTTCACAAAGAATAATTATACTATATATTAACTATCTTCGACTTCCAACAAAGCCCACTATATTTTAGTTCTGTCATTTCACAGTAAGCTTATTGTTCACTATTTCATTCACAGGAAGTTATTATTTCATTATTTTCCCACAAATACCTCTTATACAATAAGGAGGGGCATTCTTTCCTTCATCCTCATTTTGCCAATGACAGAAACTGGGGTATGTGCACAGTAGCTAAATTGCCCAGAGTTGCCATGGCATTTACAACTTTCCCAGGGACTGGTCTCCCTACTCCTTCCTGTACATGGTGCAGTTCTTGGTGAGCTGGGACTCCTGTGTGCTCTGAGTTCTAATGCTTGAAGCTCAGACGTGACTGTGGGTGGCCATCTCCCTTATTCTCCCAGCTATGGAGAGCTTTACCAGCTGTCCTTCATAATGCCAATGCAGTGCACACTCTCAGAATGCTGCTGCGCTATTGTGCTGATGTTATCTGTCCATTCTATGTGTAGCACTTCCTGAACACATTCACTAGCTGAATAATTCTTGGATGTTTGTGGTTGTTTATTGTTTTCAAGGTTTTAAAGATACATGTCACAGGAAACCACAAAATGCTCTTCTTTAATTCAGTGCTTCTTATTGCATACATAGATTTGAAATATTGAGAAAATAAGACTGGATCTGTCTCATTTTGCTTGCTGACCTCCACCTCCTAAATATACTGTGAAAACATCAAGCTCAAACTATTGGAATAGGCATTAAATAGGACTAGTAGAGACATATAACTGTCAGAATTGGGACTGGTGTGTAGTAGTTGGAAGACCGAGGCAGAAAGATAACAAGTTTCAGGCCAACTTGGGTTATGTATCTAAAGAGATTGTGTCTCAAACAAACAAAAGCACAGAATTTGAAAATATGTTGGATAGCATCCTAACTTCCATTGAATTCACAAAAGCAACTGAGGCCCATGCTTAGCTCTCTGACATCACTCGGCCTCCTCATGCTACCAGGCCTTTGCCCAGCCCGAGAGCATATATTAATATAATTGTGGATGAGATCCCCCAAGGCAGGTACTAGGTCTGTTTCTGTTCATTCTTGTTTCCCTCAGAGCCAAGTACACAGCTTGGCATGTGAGTACACACTCGGTAGTTGTTTTCAGCGGAAGAAATGCAATCCAGGAAAAGAAGTAAAAGTTACCAAAATTCTCTCCCAATTATTTCACACCCACTGGTCTTTTCCTGTCTATAATGCTTCTTGAATTCTTTGTGTTCTCCAAACATATCCTGTTTTCTCACATCTCCATCCATGTGTGCCTGCTATTCTTGCTTCATGACACACCCGATATGGTCGTGTTTATTTAGTCTCTGAACTCAGAACAAGTATCCTTTCCTCTTAGAGGCCCACAGGACTCTCTCCAGCTAGAGCAAAAACCACTTCTGCTGTCTCATTGTCTCATAATAGTTGGCATGCTGCATTTCTTTTCTTTTCCTTATTTCTCTTTTCTTTTTTTTCCTTTATGTTATTTTATTTTGAGGTAGGATATTGCTGATCAGGCTGACCTGGAATTTACTCTGTAGTCTCAGGGTGGCCTTAAACTCCCAGTGATTCTCCTGCCTCTGCCTCCCAAGTGCTGAGATTAAAGGTGTGCACCATCACACCCAGCTCATACTGTATTTCTTGATGTATTATTTTATTGTGTGTGTGTGTGTGTGTGTGTTGGCCAAACAACAACTTCAGCTCCTCAGCTCTTGTTCCTCCCAGGCTCTGTCATGTTTTTTGCAGGGAGCAGGTTCGAGGTAGGGTCTCCTTGCAGACCTGGAATCCACTATGTAGTCTCAGACTGACTTTGAACTCATGGTGATCCTCCTACCTCTGGCTCCCAAGTGCAAGGATTAAAGGTGTGTGCCACCATGCCTGGATCTATTAATTTTTTTTTTTTTTTTGAGACAAGGTCTTTCTGAGCCTGGAGCTTGCCAATTATACGAGAATGGCTGGACAGTAAACCCCAAGGATTTGCCTTTCTCTGCCTCCCCAGTGCTGGGATTACAAACATGGCCATGGTGCTCAGACAATTTTACATTGGTTCTGGGGACTGAACTCAGCTCCTTATGCTTTCAAAGCAAGCACTTTTCTGACTGCATTATCTCACCAGCTCCCTTGGCATATTTATTCTATGCATTCTAGGTTTTGAATCTTTTGAGAACAAGAAGTGTGTTTCTATTTTCTTTTATCAAGAGCTTATAAGTGCTAAAAAAAATCCATTTCAAGAAAAGATGCATGAACGTATGTCTAGTATCAGGCTATCTTTCAAAAAGAAAACTTAGCACTGATCACATTTTCTACTTGTTTGAAATTTGTCAAAGGATTTTGGTTAGAACTTGTTGAAAAACTTGGGAAATTAAAAAAAAAAAATAACCAACCAACTTGATTTCTGTCTTGTCTACTTCCTTGACAGCCTGCCAGGGAATTTGATTGTCAGCCTAGCATCTTTCACGTCTTCCAAGAACTTGCAGCTAGAGATTTAAGTCTTTTCAAGTCTGTTCCCATCCTCAGCGTGGACTTCCTCCTATTCATGTCAACCAAGCAGCTCATGTGTTCCTATCATTACTGCAATAAATAGCATACCAGATAGTACAGATCAGTGTAGCTGCCTTCTCCATGAGACTCAGATGAGGAAAGCTGAACGCAGGCCTGGCGCAGCCGCTGGCTCCTTCCCTAACAAATCGACAAGTAACAATAACAGCAGCACCTAAGCACCACTCTCACGCTATGCACCACTCTGACCTCAGATTTCTCATACTCTAAAACTGTGTTCCATTGAGACAAAAACTATAAGGAAGATTAAATTCTGTCAAAAATATAACTTAAATGCCCAGTATAGGTTTTTAATATCTATTTCACATTATATGTGACGCTTTTATTACTGCTTCTTTGTATAATTCAAAGCTCCCCTTTAGTAACAATATATGCATATTCAAGACCTTTGAAAAATGCCTCCCCGCATACAATGGAGTATTGGAGTATTATGCAGTCCTAAGGCAGAATGAAGTCATGCCACTTAGAGGATAATGGATATAACTAGAAATTTTCATTCTCACCAAAATAAGCCAGACTCTGGAAAACAAACATCACATCAGTCATGGGAAGCCTTGCGGAGATCTGAACAAAGTCTTTTCCCCAGGTGGGTCACAAATGACCAACCAAAGCACAATTACACCAAAACCAGTTTTGGTAAACAAATCAGTTTTTTGGGGTTATTTACAGAGCAGGATAAGGGGTTGCTTGTAGGAGCAATGCATTACTCAAAGGCAGTCACACCACTAGAAGTCTCCTCCATCCTGGATAATATACTTCTCATAGCTGTTTCTACTCAAAGACAGCTTCATCACGAGAAAGCCCACCTCAGCACAGGGGCTGACTCACGGGAGCTACATCGGTAGGGCTCACTGAGTGTTTTGCAGGTAGCTCAGGTAGTTTAAGAGTCTCTTTTCCCAGTAATTGTGAACAGGTTCTAGGTCGCTGGGGCCTTGTGATTCTTGTATGTTTCAAGCTTTTCCTAAGACTTCCATGAGCCTCTCTCCTCTTTCCAGGAAGGACTGTTTCAATTTAGGGGAAACTGTTCTACAGAACTCTTCCCCTTCCTCTGACTCCTCTTCTTGCACCAGGCTTCCTGAACTGCAGAAGGAGTTACATACATGTATGTTGTGGTGGTTTGATTCAGGTGTCCCCCATAAACTTCGGTGTTCTGAATGATAAATTCCTAGCTCATGGAGATTTGGGAACTAACGCCTCTTGGAGGCAGTGTATTGTTAGGGGTGGGCTTATGGGTATTATAACCAGTTGCCCCTTGCCAGTGTTTGGCACACTCTCCTTTTGCTGTTGTCCACCTGATGTTGGCCAGGAGGTGATGTCCACCCTCTGCTCATGCTATCATTTTCCCCTGTCATCATGGAGTTTCCCCTCAAGTCTGTAAGTCAAAATAAACCTTTTTCATACAAGTTACTCTTGGTAGGGTGATTTTTGCCAGCAGTGTGAACCTGACTGTAACATCTACCAATGGCTAAGTATTGGACCACTGTGTCAGAGCAATATAGTCACTTAGACATGACCTTGATCCATTATAAACCAATGCAGTGTACTTTCCATAGCAGGAAAAGAATTTCTTTCCATGCTAAATGAGTCGGACAACAATAGTGGTAGTAACAGTACTCTATGAGCATCAGTGCAAGTCTTATGGAGACACTTTAAGTGGCATATCACTTGCATGTAATAAAACAGTAGCTTCCCCACCGGGGCCTATGACACACCATAGGATTTTGTTTTGGCTTATAGTATCAGACATATGTTCCCACTGTGGAATGGGTCTTCAATCCAAGCAAATGCTATTGGTTAAACCCACAACAGTTATGTCTCTATTACACCAATGGGTACACCTTGCATGGCATGTTGGTATTGTAGCACACAGGGCCCAGAACTAAGCAAGACTGCTGGTGATAATTCTCTTCCACCAGCCCAAATAGTGCCTTCCATTACTGTGAAAGCCAGTCAGCAAATAAATCAATCCCAGCTTGATTTATCTATGGCCTGTAACTAAAGCAAGCATTGTCTTCAGCAATAGGATTTTACCATCTAGTTCTGACATGAACCCACAACAATAGGTTTTAGCCTTTAGCAATAGGCTTTATTATTTCAGTGGTCTTCAGGGTCTCCTTAGTCAACACCTCATAAGGTGGTATCCAGGCCCTGGCACTGGGATCCTTAACAACCTTATGATTTTGGCCATGATTTTTCTCACCCATGTAGGATACCTTCTTTTAAACTCTTAGTTGTCTTTGCTGGATTTTGCAATGAATTAAGACATTTAATGAAAGCTGAGCCATTTGAAAGACACATAGAGGTTAGCATTATACCACCTATGTAGTGAAACATTTAACACAGTGTAGGTAGGATCTTTGAAAGCCCATCACCATCTATTCCAAGAGGATCCAGTGATTCTTGGATAGATACTAGGATACTAAAAGAGAAGTGTTAGCGTGCCAGTACATTATGAAGAAATCTCGCAGTATCAACTGTTTCTTCCAAACAACAATATTTGGGGCAATAGCATGCATGAGGAGCACTCCACTATCTAACCCTACATAATCCAGTTATTTTCTGTGACCCATCCAGACTCCTCATTCTGGGGTTCTTCCATGGGGTCTCTTATATCTCCCCACCCCAGAGGGCTTGATGTGACCCACTCAACGTGCTTGGACCAAGGGAGTGCAGCTGCTCTCCTGTCTGATGCTGGGCCTGTCTAAGGCCTCTCAGCTTGGTCCCTGCAGCCTAACAGTCTGCAATGGGTCAGCACTGCTCCTGCATCTTGGTGGCAATCCCATCCTCAGCCTCGGGCTATGTGTACAATGTCCAATACCAGTATACCTTTTCTTTTTTCAGAAGAGAAATGTAAACAAACAGCTCACTTTGGGGTATGATTGTACCACTTCTGGGACAAGCTGAGTCTCCCTCATCTCCATTGTCTTCTCAGAATGCCTTCTATGAACTGCCCTTCAGGCTCACTAGCTCTGCATTTGACTTTCTCTATATTTTTCTCCCTCTTAGGAACTCTGGCTATTCACAATCTTGCCACATTTGCCTTCACATAAACGGCCCCATTTGTCTCTTTGCCTTTCTCTCATCTTTTGAATGCCTTACCACTTTATAGACCTAATGTATATGCCAGTATGTGTTAATTGGATCTGCCAAAGCTTTCCTTACCTTGCAGAGATCATGCCTCCCCAAGTGGCTCAGCAATACCACTGGACCTCCATAGCAGTCTGGAAGTCCTTGATGAATTAATTTCTTTCTAAAATCTCTGGCGAACACAGTCTTCCATCTGGCCCCATGAAATGGGCATCAAACACCACCTCTCACATGCCTAGTTCAGTCAGTGATGCCTGCCCCTCCCCTATTGCCTACCAGTCAATATAGCCATGGGATCACGGATGGCATTAACTACCTACCTGTCCCTAAAGGCTCATATGAGGCAGTCCATTAGGTACTGATTTTCCTCATAAGCAGCCTTTGCTTCAAGGAAAGATGAATTTACTCAATTTCTGCACCTAGACTAATACCATCTGCTCCCACAGCCACATAAGGCAAGCCTCGAGAAATTATTTTTCACTTCTTTTTTAAATATTTTATTTATTTCTTTGTAAGCAAAGAGATAGATAGAGAGAGAGAGAGAGAGAGAGAGAGAGAGAGAGAGAGAGAGAAAACATGCACTCCAGGTTGTGTAGCCACTGCGAACAAACTCCAGATGCATGTGACACTTTGGGCATCTGGCTTGATGTGTGTACTGGAGAATTGAACTGGAGTTGTTAGGCTTTCCAGGCAAATGCTTTAACCACCGAGTCATCTCTTTAGCCCCCCCCCCCCTTTTTTTTTTTTTTCATTTCTTGATTTAAAGTTCTTCAGAAGTCAAAGAAGTTCAGAGGCAGAATTCTTCTCTCTGGCTGTCGTGGTCTCTTGTCCCATCATTACCAAGTCCTCCACCAGCATGCTGAATCAGGGATGTTTCCTTTGTCTGTATTAATGGTCAGCTTTTTCCATTTTGCTGTCCAACTCTTCCCATAAGTTCCAAGTTTTGGGATCCCTAGAGAGATACCTTAATACAGTCTTCCTATACCTTTATATCTTTGCACTCTTTCCCTTTTGTCCCCCTAGCTATAAGAAACAGGAGGTCAGCACCTCCATCTCACCTTCTTTTTGTTTTTAAAATTTACTCACGTAAATCAAAGGACAATATGGAAGATGCTAATTTCATGTCCTTTTCCCATTACAACTCTTTATTTACACAGATAAGTGCCCTGTGGGAAGCCGTCTCTACCTCAGGTGCATGTCCCATTATACACTGGCATGGCCGCACAGCCTTCCTAGCAGCTGGCTAGGACTGTCATCCCTTATGTGCTACTCCCTGGGACTGCAATGTCCTAGACCTTCCGTCCTTCTCAAAGTATCCTCATACACAGCCTGTAATTCCTCCCACAGATACTCTACCTTCAGATGGCTCAGCTTTAGTTACATGTCTCATTATTCATTGTAAAACCTATGAACCACCGTCACAGCAAGAAAACACACTTACCGCACACCACATGAGGAAGGATAGCCAAGCAAGGATTTTCCAGCAGACACCTCACCCTCAGACAGTTAAGCTTCAGTTACATGCCTTGCTGCCCATAGTCAGGACCAGGCAATCACTACTCTAAGCATATATTTAGTTTTTGCATGCCCCACATTGGGTGTCAGGTATTGTGTGAACTTTTCCTGGGAGTTCAAAGATTATCTATTCACTAAAGATAGGCCATAGATGATAGACAGAAGTATAATTGCACTAAAATCCAACTTGCTTAGGCAATTGGCTTATTGCAGTTATTTACAGAGCATGCATGATTCAAAGGCATTTGCATCACACGCACACACACACACACACACAAAAAGTCTGTTCCAGCATGGATGACAGCTTATGAAAGAGGCCTGCATCCGTGCATCTCACTGCATGACTCGCAGGCAGCTTAGCTGGTCTGTCTCTTCTCCTAACAATTGTTCCCAGCAATATTTTTTGCCTCTTCCTGAAGCGCAAAGTTGTTTACTTCCTGAGTCTCATGTGCCTCCCTCCTCACATAGGTAGGTAATGTTTCAGTTTCTACAAAGCAAAAATCAAGGAAGTCAGGGGAAGGGGAGAGAAGGGATAAGAAAAGATTATGGTAGTAATTATGTTCTAAGTAGGATAAAATATATTAATATATCACAAGGAAATCAATTATTTTATATAACTATTGCACATTTATTTCAAAAATGTTTTCAAAAAGAAAATTCAGTTTTGCATTTTTTAAATTTTTTTGTTTTTATTTATTTATTTGAGAGTGATACACAGAGAGAGGAAGAGGCAGATAGAGAGAATGAGCGCGCCAGGCCTCCAGCCACTGCAAACGAACTCCAGACGCGTGTGCATCTGGCTAACATGGGTCCTGGGGAATCGAGCCTCGAACCAGGATCCTTAGGCTTCATAGGCAAGCGCTTAACCACTAAGCCATCTCTCCAGCCCCAAATTTGCATTTATATACTCATCTGTTATTATTGAAATTTTCAATGAGAAGGGAAGTTTTGCTTACTTCAGACCTTTCTCCAGGTTCCACCCATTCTTTATCTGGAGCCCCTCTTGATTCAGCCAACTATCAAAGGCAGTGTGAGAGCTGCTCTGCTCCTTCACAGACCTTTGGAAAGCCTTCTATTTACTCAGAACACTCTGGTACAATATTGGCTACTCAAAAAGTTTCCAAACCAAAACAAGTTCATGAAGTTTATGGATGTAGCACAGAGCCTGCTAATCCTTCACACATTTTGCTTTTCTTCCCTCTGTTAGTAAAATACCCCAGCCTCCCCTGGACCACTGCTGTGAAGTAGCTTCTCTTTCAGTCAGGAATAGAGATTGATTACATTTCTGCAAATGGGATGTGGGCATAAGACAAAGGTGTGTCTCTAAAACATTGCTTACACTCCATTTTCCTTTGTCTCCCTTCTCACAGGCTGCATGGTTGAATCATGATGATAATATTCTGAAAGATAACAAAATAAGATATTTGAAAAATGTGGATGAGTCATACCTACTCAAGCTGTCTGGTCTTGTCCCATATGACAGAAAGAAATAAAATTCTACTTTACTCAAGGTATCATGTTTAAGATTATAGTGTTGAGCTAATTTTTATTAATTCAGAGTTTAGTTCCTAAAGTGCTTCCATGAAAAATAGCAGAAAGGCATGGCACTAAACTGGAAATGGTTGTGCATGTCGGTAATCCAAGCACATGGAAAGCTGAGGGAGTAGAATCACAAGTTCTAGGCCAACTTGGGCTACCTAACAAAAGCCTATCATAAAAACAAGCAAACATCAAGATAAAAGAAACAAAAAAAAGATTAAAGAAATAAAATAAATTACATCAGTTTAGCATGCTAGGTGATGTGTAGAAAAATGCTGCAGCTAAAAAATGCTACTTTTCATTATATCATTTCAAATGTATGCCAACTTGGAAATATATCACATTAATAAGGACAAGATTTTCTTTTTTTTTTGGTTTTTCGAGGTAGGGTCTCACTCTAGCCCAGGCTGACCTGGAATTCACTATGGAGTCTCAGGGTGGCCTTGAACTCACAGCGATCCTCCTACCTCTGCCTCCCGAGTGCTGGGATTAAAGGTGTGCGCCACCACGCCCGGCTAAGATTTTCTTTTGAATGCAGGATTCTTTTTTGTCTTTTCCTTTTTTTTTTTTCTTTTCTTTTTTGGTGTATAACTGCTATTTGTGACCTTCAACAAAATGTTCCAAGAGACATAAAATAAAGTTAGTAATAAAAAAAGGCCCATTTGCAAGTAGAGATTACATGAAATAAACCTTTAGTCAAAAGCCACTCTGCCTATAATTTGTAATTTAATGGATTAAAATCCCATGACTTTGGGATTTTACATTGCATGTAACCTGTTTCTATATACCTAGGGCTATGATTTAAGACGGGCCTGCAACGTTTGCCCTAGGTTAAGCAACTCAGTAGGGGATACTCAATTCCCAGAAGACCACGTGGAGTTTCTAGAGTTTCTCAGCCAGGATCGGCAGTCTCCAACACAAGAGACAACGCAGTTTCTAATGTTACCATAAGTCTATACTTTAACGATTACTACAGAATTAAGCAAGTATGGACTGATTAAAAAAGATACAGCCATATTAATATTCTGCATGTTTCCACTATATTTTAAGTTACTGGCATGTTAGAGACTGATATGATAATCTACATTTCTTTCATTAATTAAACAATTGCATAAAGACCCTTACTTTTTCTATAAAGAATTTAATAGGTTATCTCATTTGTCTGGTGCTAACTTACTCTCCATTGGAGAATCTGCTTCTCTTTTTCAGATCGATGTAGATCCTAAGGAGAGAGCCACCCCATCATACCTCAAAAGGGCCCTGGCTGAAACTAAGAAAAATTGGCGAAACAAGCAAGGGTGCTGCTTTTTTGGTGAACCGTGTACCAGCACAAGGGTGAAGGAGATCAACACAGAGAAAAATCAACTCCTACCAAATCAGAGATCCAGAGACCCAGAGGCCCCCAGCACCTCATCACTGAAACACCCCAAAAATGAAGCCAACATGGCTCAGGGAAATTTTGCAGAAGAAGGGACAGAAAGAATGTCAGAGCCACATGTTGGGTCATGATATGCAGAGACATTTATCCTACCCATAACTGTGGGATAAGTCCACAATACATGAGCCATATGCCTCAACAAGGAGGGGCCAAGGGGACCAAGGGGAGGGGGGGTAGGTCATGGATGAGCCTAATAAGGGTACCAAACTGACTGTATTCACTGAGTACAAAACTAATTAATAAAAAAATTAAAAAATAAATAATTAATTAATTTAAAAAACATTTTCCAAAAAATCATTTTTAATGGCAAAATGTAAACAACAGCATTAATCAATTCCTTGTTAAACATGATGGTCCATTTGTTAGCAGATACTTTAAAAAAGGTGGCATACACCAGCATGTGAGAGATGGAGACAGGATAAATACTTCACAGCTGGTCTCAGCCATACTATATTATCTTGGGTTGCATGAGACCCTGTCTTGCACCAAAGAATATTGTTTTATTTTAAGAGTCCCCATAGTGGTTTGAATGCAAATGTATGTCTCCTATAGCCTCAGGTATTTTTTTACTTAGATTAAGCTTCCTACTTAAATCTCAAGCATACAGAGCCCTGCTGGAAAAGGTATGTCACTGGGGGCAGATCTCGAGTCCTGCCCTAGAAGACGTGTCATAAACCAGCTTGAGCCATGGATGTTCATGATTTCTGGTGTTTGTTATCCCCCTCTCTCTCTACTATGACTGTATGATGGAGTGAGCCACCTTCCTATCATGGTGAAGCTCTCCCTGGAACCTATAAGCTGAAATAAACCCTTTCCTCTCATAGGCTGTTTCTGATTGGGCATTTTTCCCAGAAATATAAAGGTAATTTTAACAGTTACATTACTATATTTCAGTGAAGCACTCCAAAATATTATAAGGTCACAGAAAGAAGTCCTCAAATAGACCTTCCCTCACACAGTTAACTTTTATTTATTTATGACAGGGAGGCAGGGAGAGAGAAAGAGAGAGAATGGGTATGTCAGGGCCTCTAGTCACTGGTACGTGGCCATGCATCTAGCATGTGCCACCTTGTGTATCTGGTTTTTGTGCATTAATTCCCTAATTTCCATCAGCTGGGGATCTAGTATTCAGAATGCCAAAGTTTATAGGGGACACCTGAATCAAATCATCACAGCATGACAAGGTCTCCAGCTACTGCAAATAAACTCCAGATGTATGTGTCAGTTTATGCATCTGGTTCACCTGGGTCTTGGGCAATCAAACCTTGGTCCTTTGGCTTTGCATGCAAGCACCTTAACCACTAAGACATCTCTTCAGCCAAACCTTTTCCTTAAGCTACTTTTCATAGGGTATTTTGTCCCAGTAATAATAAAGTAACATGTATATATATATATATATATATATATATATATATATATATATATATGACATAATACATGTATGTAAATGCAAACATTTATGTTTATCAATTTAATTAACTATATATAAAAACTATGTTTGTATGTAGACATGAGTAACTTTGCTAAAAGATATCCTCAAATATATCTCACACTGCCAATCACTATCCAAAATGAATGGAATCATGTCACCTACTTGTCTTTTTTTTTTTATTAGTTTTCTTTTCAGCAAATACAGGCAGTTTGGTACCATTGTTTAGGCTCATCCATGATCTACCCCCTCTCAATGGACCCTGCTTGTTGGTGTAAATGGGTCATGCATTGTGGAGTTAGCCCACAGTTATTGGTACGATAAATGTCTCTGCATATCATGACCCAACATGTGACTCTGACATTCTTTCCGTTCCCTCTTCTGCAAAATTTCCCTGAGCCATGTTGGGTTCATTTTTGGTCTCTGAGGCTGGCTCTCTGATTTGGTAGGAGTTGATTTTTCTCTGTGTTGTTCTCCTTCCCCTTTGTGCTGGTATCGGGTTCATCAGGAAAACAGCACCCTTGCTTGTTTCACCAATTATCCTTAGTTTCAATTGGGGCCCTTTTGAGGTATGTTGGGGCAGCTCTCTCCTTAGGATCTCCATCTATCTGAAAAAGAGAAGCAGGTTCTCCAACGGAGAGTAAGTTAGAACCCGTAAAATTGAGATAACACTTACTTTTTTGATAGAGAGTTTAATAGGTATAGGCCCTCTTGTACCCCATGATTGATGGTAGCTTGATATTGTAGAGTGGGCTTGTGTTTGGATATGGTTCTGACTTGTTTCCCAGCTCCAGCTATGGGTATGGTACCACTGAGGGGATCAGTTAGCCAAATCAAGAGCAGTTGGTTCCCCACCATGGCTGTCTGCCACTATTGCACTTGTGTGGGCATCACATCAGGTTATTTGTTGCTAATTAGGTTAGAGCATGAGTTGCTTGGACAGATATTGGTCATTTCCCCCAGTCGCCCATGTAGCACCTTCTGGCACTAGACACGCTGACTGTCTGGGGACTGACTCTCTCCTGGCTTCCAGCCATGCCATTCCATTTTACGTGTCAGCTGCGTATGGAGTCTTCAGCAATAGGGTCTTACCACTGACCTTTGATGGATCATCAAGTACTCTGACAGAAGTCTGTCATTGTTTTGGGAAACCTTGTAGGTTTCTCTGATCAAAAGCTCATTGTGGATGGTAGCCCCAAGCTGGTAGTGGGGGTTACAGGTCAGTGCCCACTAAGAAATTGAGGAAAAACATAACTAATATACAAGAGTTAGAGAGGAGAGAGATAGAGGGGAGAGAGGGAGAGGGAAGGAGGGAAGATGTAGAAGATTTAGGTTAGTTTTGATCCTACCCTCTCCAGTGTCTTGTGGTTCAGGTGTTTCCTGTAAGGGTCTAGTGATGGTTCAGCCATTTGGTCTGCCTTTTAGGAAGTAGAATTTTATGGTACCATTGCCGTTTGGGTCCAGATTAGTATTTTCCACCCCTTTGATGCCCTCCCCTTCCTCCCCATCCATCCTGTTGTCTAGTCCATGAGGTGCTTGCTGGGTATGTAAGGTATCTTGGGTAGATTCAGGTTAGGTGTTGTAGATGAGTGAGACTATGTGTCGATTTTTTTTCTGTGATTGGGTAAGTTCACTGAGAATGATCTGTTCCAGCTTCAACCATTTTTACCTACTTGTCTCTTAAAGTGACATTCTGTCCTACCTTAGTATATTTTTATTCTTCTCTTATTGCATGAAGGATTACTTATTATACCTTGTATATAGTAATGTTTACTCACACAGCTGAGTTCAATAGCAGAAAACATCTAAAGGACATTGACCTCCCCCCAAAAAAGAATGAAGACTTAAAAGAAAAATAATTTTTTAAAGAAAACTCACAGTTTAATTTGAGTGCCAAAGCATAGAAACAGAATGTAAAATACAAATAAACATTCTCTCTCAGCTAAACAAATTAAAGCATTTTGTTTGTCTTCATGGTTATATAACAAGAGATTTGAATAGTAAGTACTCAATCTTTTATACTGTTTACATTCAGAAATATCAAATAGATGTGCTTAGAAAACCATGTAGCACTGGAGAGATGGCTTAGCAGTTAAGATGTTTAACTGCAAAGCTTAATAACCCAGGTTCAATTCCCCAGTGCCCACAGAAAGGCAGGTACACAAAGTGGTACATGCCTCTGGAGTCTGTTTGCAGTGACTAGAGGCCCTGGGTTGTCCATACTCATTCATTCATCTCCTCTCTCACTCTCTCTCTTTCTCTCTCTCTCTCCCCATATGTGTGTGTGTGTGTTTGCAAATAAGTAAAGTAGAAAAATAAAAACTAAATAAATAAGAGTGCAATGTAAACACTATTAGTATGCAAACTGACCTTCTGCTGACCTCCAGGATACTAGATGGAGATGCTTATCATCATGCTATATACTACAGTTTGTCTAACTCAAACTACAATTATTTCGTATATACTCAAAAGAGACTTTCTCAGTGTCCCACAAGTGGTATGTCAGTATAAGAGATGTCATATGTCTTATAAATGAGCACCAGGTCTCTGATAAGTGCTGCTGTCTGGCTAACCCATGGATAGACAACCCAGGTCAGCATTTAACTTTTTACCCAATGTCATGTTGCCAATATGTTTCTTGGGAATTTTAATCATGTGCATCTCTGAACATTTTTTTTCCTTAGCTTCTTTAAGATTATTCATATTGAGAAAATAAATATTCAACAAAACCCAACTGTGACGTGTATCAAGTGTTCAAGGAGAACTGGGCCAGATTGTGATCATGAAAATAAGACATAATCACATAACAAATGACATATCATAGATTATCATATTCTCAGGGGCATTTCTTTGGGAAGCAACATAAGCAGGATGTCCTGGAGAGAAGATGGCAGTCCCTTCAATCTATGGTGTAGCTTGTCAGGTCTGTTACCAATGCTGGGCTGTCTGATGCTCAAAGGTCTCTTTGGTAGTGATTCTTAACACCAATGTAAAGGGAAAAGATCTGTGATTCTGAAACAGTGACCCACTCACCAAGTTCTTAAAGCAATAATATAACAGGCTGTTACTGAGACACACAGATGCAAAACTGCAAAGGTTTCAACAATACTATACAGCCTCATAGAAAAGTACAACAGAATTTTTTTAAAAAGAAAATTGACATTTTTATATTACTCAGGAAACAACACAGATCCTAACTCAGCTCATGATATCACTGTTAGTGGGAATATAATATGCTTTATTTTTCTTTTTTATGTGAGGCCAATTTTTGTTCCTTGCTAAAAAATATAGCATCAGTAACAATATATTTTTAGCATACCTAATTATTTTTTTTCTTCCTACAGAATTGAATGACCAAAAGATAATGGAAGTGAAAAGGGAACAGTATATCCATTATTGATATAACAAATGGTGTCTTGAAGGCATTACACAATTAATTCAAAATAGTCTCCATCTGGAGTAAAAATTGACTTCATAGGAACAAAAGGGCAATGTCATGCACTGTCAGGGGTCAGTCTGGGATGCCTGTCTTGCCTAGTTCCAAGGACCATTTCAAATGGTTGTTGTAAGGATAGCAGCTGTCTGATATTATAAAACAAATAAATCCTTCTGGCCAGTGCTGGCTTTGCATACGAGGGAGATACAACCTATATTACGTAGAAATTAAATTGAGTACACACTAGGCATTTGCACACTGGGGAACTTAATAACAAAGATAGGAGGAAGCTATGTCAACATTTCTTAACTATCCAATGGCCTCTAGAAGTTATTTTTGAATTTCAGCTGTATTTCATACCACATCTGAAGAAAGGATATGTCAATAAGATAGGAAATATGTCACTTTTGAAATCATTGAGAAAGAAAGGAGCCATGGAGACAGAAAGTCATTTTAGACTTATCAAGGCTCACTAATCTAAGTCACACAGCCATCAGATTTGGGAGGGAAATCTAAGTCATAATGCAACTGTGTCCCTGATTTAAATAAATGAACTAATGCCATTCTGCATAAAGAATAACACCCAGACTTCTCTGGAAAGACAGTGCAGGGTCTTCTACTAGGAAGAGAAGACTTTGGAGTTGCAATAGTCATAAGAAAGATGATCCGAACCTTGAGAGTGGTGACAGACAGAGACAGCAACGTGCTTTCTTTCTTGAAACAATGGACTCATCTGTCCTGAAGAAATTAAAATGAGATCCTGGTTCATGAAAAGGCAGGAAAAGGAAGGAAAACAACACTGTGTGATGCTGCAGGAGAGAGACAATCAGGCCTTTCAGAGTCCTCACACCTTCAGGAGTGCCTGCGAGAAGTCTCAGCCAAACTTGACACAGTGTGAAAGCTTGAACTCATGATTGACAAGCGGGCAGAGAAAATCCCTCATAAATCACACAGTGCAAAGACTGTACAATTGTTGTCTAGGAATTAAAACAAATCCAAGACATAGATTCTCTTTACCTAAGCTGAAAACAGGCACTCTAGACAAAAAAAAAAAAAAAAAAATGTTTACAAAATGTTCTTCCATATTCCTGGGATTTTGTTTTTCCTACCTATGAGGATGAGAGACTGAATTCATGGAATTCCAAATAATGCTTCTCAGAATTGATCAGATGAATGAGTGCCCCCAAAGTCACAGTTCTCACCATGTAGCCCCAATTTACCTCAATCTCATGATCTTCTTGCTTCAGCCTTCCAAGTGCTGGATTTACAAGAGCATATTTTGATCACTAATAAATGCATATAATGTAATTCATCTTATGAACTATTATACTTAAGTGTAATGCTCACTCAAGTAATAACATAACTATTTTATGAAAAAAAAAGGAAAATAAAAAATACATAGCTTTATTTTCTCTTAAACTACTTAAAATGTTTGATAATTTTTGGATGAAGGAGCAGTTTTTCACATTACAAACACTTTGCTTCTAACTTGCAATCCATGTATAAATATTACTCAGGAAGCTTTGGCTTAGAGCCAAGAATTACCAATTTGTGACTGCTTTGTTTGAAGATTTACACTTTAATCGTTTCCAAATCCAAATTTAACATCCAAGGTCTGCTTCCCTCTGTGTTCATATCACAAATGGTAACTTTCTTCCTTCTTTTAACTCACCTTTTCTCCTTCTTCAAAATCCCAAACACTTCCTAAAATAGTTGATATTACATGATAAGCTATTTGCATCACATTATCTACAGCTATAAAGGCACAACGTGATATCTAGATTTCTGCCTGCACTGCAGAAAGATTCTCTCAAGCTGAACAACTCATCTACCAGCAAACCAACTTATCAGATTTTTGTGGTGATAACATCAAAATTTCATTCCTGGACTGGGAATGTTCATGGTAAACAATTATCAAACACACACAAAAATCAATTCTTACAAACATTTTAAAGGATTATTACTATGGCCACTACGCAGTTCAAATGTATTTTCCAGTCTAACTGAAACTTAGAACCCTTTGATTAACATATCTGCTTTACCCTCTGCCTTCTTCTGGTTCCCTGCCTCTACTAACCACTGCTAGAGACAGAAATTGGCTAAGCAGTCAGGGTAACAGAAACCCAAAAGTGAATCTGTTTTTATTCCTTGACTAAATGCAGGAAATGTCACTAAACTTGCAGAAGTCGGGATGTTATAGCCTCCGGGAAAGAGTCGTAGATTAAGCTTGCTCCCTTCCTAGAGGACAGAAATTCTGATCCTTACCTAAGATCACTGGCAAAGCTGTTAAATCTGGTCTTTGTCCATAGCAACCTGGCCTTCCTCACATAGCCATTCCTTTTTTTTTTTTTAAGAAACAGATCTGAGTCTATAGGTGGGCTTTTCAAACTTCCTCTTGCCTCCCTGGGCAAGAGCTCTACCTTGCTTCCTTCTCTTCTGGTCTAGGCTTAAGCGCCCTTCTCTTCATCCTAAAGCTTTAGGCTATAATAAAATCTCTCTGAAGCATATCCTCTGGTGTTTGAATTTTGTTCCTTGAATTCATAGGACAAGAATCTGGGAACACCCCAAATTATTGGTGCATTGGCATACAAGGAACCAAAAATTCCTGTATCACCATTTTTCTACATTTTGCTTTCATGAGATTGACTTTTTGGGGGCGGGAGAGAGGAGAATTGGGACAGGACTTCTTTACATAGCTCAGGCTGGCTTCGAACTCTCTATCCTTCTGTCTCAAACTCCAGGGTCCTGGGATTGCACACCAATACCATATGCATAACCAAGCCCTGCTGACTTTACTGCATATGTTAATGGATAGTATCAAGATGTTCCTACTAGAAACATCATAAGCCAGTATTGTTGTTGAAGGTTTTTCCTGGCTACCTAACTGCTAAGATATATTCTGATGCAAAGATAGGATCTAATGGTAAATACCTTACATATAAAAAGATAGCTCAAGTCTTTTTTTTTTTTTTTTCAAATAACACTGAATTTGGGCAATGTCTAAAACTAGAGTGGAATATTCTTATAAATGTTTCCTTACCTACTTTGATAAACTCTTGTTTATCAAAACAAAGTAATGATTTTTTTCTTCATTTCATTTCATTTTGTTTTGTTTTGTTTTGCTTTGTTTTCCAAGGTAGGGTCATGCTCTAGTCCAGGATGACCTGGAATTCGCTATGTAGTCTCAGGGTGGCCTCTAACTCTTAGTATTCCTCCTACCTCTGCTGGGATTAAAGGTGTGTGCCACCACGCCAGCTTTAAAAGTAAAGATTTCTAAAGGGAAGACATGCTCTTCACATCTTGCATGTGTTCCACACAACACTCATACCTGTTTACACACACACATAAACACAAGCATGATGCCTCTGAAGACCATGACCAGTTACTAGACTTGTAAACAAATTAAAAAGACATACCTTTCATTAAGATCTTCAATCTTCTTTGTTTGGAGATTACAAATAGAATTAGGAATTTGTATTGCGTTTTTAAATTGCTGAGTCTGGTGCTGAACTCAGCAGAGCAATTTTAAAATTATTTTTTCCTAACAATTGTTAAGCTTGCCATATGATATCTCATATCTTTAAAATAAAATTTATTGGAAAGTGTCATTAAAAACTCACTGCATTTTCCTACCCTCCCAATGTAAGTTTCTTCCATGTCTTGCACCGTGGTCTGTGAGCTTTGGAGGGTGTAACTGGGATGTTTGATTTAGTGATGAACACTCACTTCTCAGTTACTCTGATCAATTTTGAGTCTTGCCAGTTGTTACAGCCATCTGAAAAGAGATGCTGTTCAAAGCAATATTGAGAGCAGCGCTAATAGCTGGGCTTAAACATGAATATTTAGAAGAAAATCTTGTGGGTATAATATGTCCATTTAGCTGAAGAACAGTAGTAGCTATCAACGGATGACTCTTTTCTTATCCCCAACCCTGATCCCAAGATAACCACCACTCAATTGCTCTCATACAATATTTGTCCTTCTGTGTCTGACTTACATCATTCAGCACAGTGTCTGCCATGTTCATCCAGGTTATCACAAATGAAAGAATTTCCTTTGATTTCAGACTGAGTAAGATTCCATTAGTTTAAAACTATAATATATATATATATATATTATTTTTATCCATTCATCTGCATTGGACAATTGGATTGTTTCCTTATCTTAGCCATTACAAACAATGCTGCATTAAATCTACATCTCAGGTTAAATGCACTTTTTGACTTTTTACTCACAGCTTCCATAAGTGTAGACAATAAACCATGATTATTCCCTCCCCCACCCTCATTACCCTGCTATGAAATCCAGCCCCTCCCCCCCCCACATACCATTGAATCCATTCTTTTCAGTTAGATTCCCTTCTATATTGATGACATCATCTTTTCCTGTCATGAAGGTCTTGTGTAGGTAGTGTCAGGCACTGTGAGGTCATGGATTTAAAAGCCATTATGTGTCTAGAAGATTGAATTGTAAGTAGTGTGATAGGTGTGATAGTGGAGGGTGTGACAGAGATGTCTCAGTGCTGAACACTCCACTGTCACTTCTCAGCACTGTGGTGACTTTTGAGTCCCTTCAGTGGCCACCAGTATCTGAAAAGAAAACCTTCTCTAAACAAAAGTGACAGTAGCATTAATATATAGATATAAACATAAAGAAGTGCTTAGAGGGCAGTTAGTAGGCATAATCTATAACAACATTTTTACTAGAAATTTCTTCCCTCACTCCGAAGGCATCCTGTGATTTCTTCCCACTGATCACACCAGCCCTTACTGGTCGGTATGTAGCACCGCAGGAGTATAAGCACTCTAAGAGGAGATGTCTAGTATGTTCTCCACTGTAAGGCCACTACCCAGAAGAATGCTGAGGACATGCTCAGGACTGAAAGTACATTGGATAGGTAAGTTATTTAACTGAAATCTTTTCAAGTATTTAAAAAATGCTTTGATCTATAATATGTTGCATACTTCCATGCTCATTGGAAGGATTTCAACTGAGCTTTAGCCTTACTATACCCATGGAAACCTTGACTTCAAAATTCATTAAAATAAAAACATCCAAAATAATGAAATAAATTTGTAGCTGGTAAGAAATTATGACATACTTCAGAAATTAACAGATCTGTTTATAATTCTTCAAACATAAGTAAATTGATCAGCTGGAAAAAAAATACTAGATTCTAGAAGAATTACAAATTTAAAAGCTCTGTTTATGGTGTTTATATTTTGGGTAATTGCATATTGATATGCTAGTAGATTTATGAATGCAGAGAAGAAATTTTGTCCAAATAAGGGATGGTGTAGAGAAAATGAGACTCAAAATTCTTTATAATGGGTTTTATCAATTCAACAGACCACAGATTAGCTGTATAAAGTCTAGTTAAATCTCTTCAAATGTGAGCAAAACTTTAAATCTGCCTAAGTAGCTGCTACTAGGAAATACGTGTTAGCAGATATGTAGAGCTTCTTTCTGGTCTCTAACTCACACTCAGGAAGAGCTGTAGCACTCCTAAAGAACCACAGTGGCAGATAGGATCTCCTGCTCCTGAGTGACACAAGTGATATTCAAACACCATTTAGAGCTCAGAAACAATCTTTTTCAGAGGGCTCAGTTCCAGAGGCCCTAGGACCTTCTAGTAGTCTGTGAAGTGCATGGAGATTACAGATAAGCTGTTACCTTGGAGATATGCAAGGCATAAGTGGTACCACATATGAATCTAGGACACTCAAAAGTCCTTGACAATGCAATTGTTATCCAATAAGTTTCCTTATCCAAGACATTAAGGCAATTTCAGATCCCTCAGTGGCATTTATACCATTCCTTAAATACCGTTGAGAAAGGAGACAAGCCCTTTGTATCCTACTCCAGACTTCCATGTCCAACTTCAGCTTCCTATTCTCTGACTCAAGTAAAAGTGGAGAAGGAAGAAAATTGAGCATAGCCCAAGGGTACAGGTGTACTACAAATCAATACTACACCATAAAGGGTAGACCAGGCTTCCTCTCTTTTCCCCTTACCACATTAGTGTGGCTCCTGTAGAATACGGTGGTACTGCAACTGAAACTACTGTTTGTCACAAACCTTAGTTAAGAAGTCTCCAGGCAGACTCAAAGCCAAGGAGACAGTAATAAGAACACCAATAAAAAAAAAAATAGCTTCTTATACCTACAGCTACCCCCAAAATAAACATAACCTAACTGCTAATCAAATAAACATAATTCTTCATGTTAAATTTCTATTCAACTCAGATCATCTAACCCCATACATCATATCTGTCCATTAACAAAAAATTGAAGTACACTAAAAACAAAATGCATGAAGAGATAAAGCAAGCATTAGGACAGTCAGATACAACAAAGATGCTGAAATCACCACACCCAGATTTTAAAACAATTGTGATAATATGCTAAGACCTTAATAGTAAAAATATTGTGCCAGAACAAAAGGGTAACATAGGCAGAGAAATGGAAACTTAAAGAATGGTAACTAAATGCTAGAAATCAAGAGCATACAATAGGCCATACAGACCACAGCAAGAAATCAGTGAGTTTGAAAATTGTATATCAATTTAAAATTCCAAAATGGAACTACATAAAAAGAAGACTTAAATAAACAACAATATGAGGCAATAACCATAAAACAATTACATTAACAATTGACAGCCTAGAGACATTGCATAGTGGTTAAGGCACTTGTCTACAAAGCCTAATGACCCAAGATTGATTCCCTAGTACTCATATAAAGCCAGATACACGAGGGGGCACATGCATCTGGAATTCCTTTGCACTAGCTGGAGGCCCTCACACTCCAATTCTCTGTCTATCTCTCTCACTCTCTCTCCTTACAAATAAATAAAATTTTAAAATATTAAAAAAAAAAACAAAATGAAAATGCCTGGTGAGGAATGGTGAAAGGATGAGACTAAATCTTTAAAATATTAGTGACTTAATTTCTAAATGCTAATGACAGATATTTAGACGGGAATTGCTGAGTTACATAGGAACTATGTTTAACCCTTGTCTTTGTCTCAGTTGTAGCTCTCAGAGTAAGCATGATGCAGCATCTCTGTATTTCCCTCATGTACAACACTGAGTCCTTTTACTTCACTATTGACTATTCGTGTGTCACCATTGTTAAAGTCTTCTTTGGAAGAAAATATTTCTTCTACTGCTATTCCTGTTGTTTAATTGAATAAGTTACATTTGTATTATGGAATTGTGATTTTTTTTTTATATATTCTAGATAGCAGTACCATATTGGGTGCATGGTTTGATAATATTTTCTTCAGGGTGTATTTGGTCTTTTTAAAAAGCAAGTGTGTCTATCTGTGTTCCTGTGTGTGTTTGTGTGCATGCATGTGTATATTGGCACACAGGCCAGAGGACAACCTCAAGTGTTCTTCCTCGGTAATATTGCCCCTAGTTTTTTGAGGTACGGTCTCACCACACTGGCCTAGAGCTTGCCAATTAAGACAAACTGGCTGGCCAGTGATTCTCAGGCAGCTCCTTGTCATAACCTCCTCAACGCTAGGATTACAAACACACACTACCACTCCTCACGTTGTTCATGTGGTCTCTGGATCATACTCAAATCCTCTTGCATTTTTTTTTTTTTTTAGGTATGGTTTCCCTCTAGCCCAAGCTGATCTGGAATTCACTATGTAGTCTCAGGGTGGCCTTGAGTTCAAGGTGCTCCTCCTACCTCTGCCTCCAGAGTGCTGGGATTAAAGGAGTGGGCCACCATGCTTGGCTCCTCTTGCTTTTAAAAAAAGCATTTCACTGACCAAAACTAGCTTCCAGCCCCTTGCTTTTATTATGGATTAGTTTTAGCACATTTTAAAACATATACATTCATACACACACACACACACACACACACACAATATATATATATATATATTCCAAGTAATCTTTCTCTTACTTTTATATATTTCAAAAGAATTCACTGCCCCCTTTTTTTCTTTACTAATTACCTCCTTTAAAATTACTTAAATACATTTCATTCTAAAGAAAAAAAATAAGCATCATGGCATGGTTATGATGATGTCAGTTTTAGCTCATTTTCTATTTCTACTAATCCAGACTCATTAGCTGAATAGAACTTATTGATCCCATGGTCCTGGAGGCTGTGGAGTCCAAGAGCACAGTGACAGCACCCAGTTAGGACCTTCCTACTGCGTGATCACATGGCAGAGGGCACAATGGCATGGTGAGACAGAGCAAATGTACATGCTCAGAACACTCTTCTCTGCATAAAATTCACTGTGGACACTCTACATGAGGCTACCTACTTATAATTACCGGTCAATGCCTCCAAATACCATTAAGTCATGAACTTGTGAATTTCTAACACATTTACGTTTAGTCAACACTGTCAAGTCATGGTCAGGCTGTAACCGTGAGCCCGGAACATGACAGGTACTGAATATGTGTCTACTTACTGGGTAAAGTATAGCCTATAGAGAACTCTTTGTAATATTCTATGTTGAAATTATCTCCAGCCTTAATAAACCAAGTACATCAACATATTGATGGTATAGAAAAACCTTTAACTTCAAATCCTCCTAGAAAATAAACACACAAACAAAATACCCAAACAACAAAGATTATGTGAGCTACATAATAGAGTTAGTGCTTTTAACAACTTTGGGAATAAAAGCAACCCAGAAATTAAGATATACTTGAGAATTTTCAGTTAAGAATAAGTAAAGGAAGGAAGGAAGGAAGAAAGAAATATGAATGAAACAAAACTTGTTTGAAAGAGACATGCATTTAATAAGAACAACTCTTTTACTTTAATAAGAACAAACTGTTATTCATACAAGCAAAATTTGGAAATGTTTCCTATATAGCTATGGAGAGTAATTATGAGAATTAGGGGAATCAAAGTTATCATGACTACATCAAAGAAATAATGTGGAAGTGGAAGGCAAAAAGCTACTTATTATTGATAAAAATAGTAAAATTTATCCATGGTGTTCTGTGTGGCAGTGCTTCAAGGACCTTTCGCTGACTTTGACTTTCTGCAATGGAAACCTGAGCCCATAGCACCTCTCATCCTGTAAGAAAACAGGTTTTCAAATTGGTAAATCCACTACTAAAATAAAAGTTGTATGACAAAATTGAAGGGACACTGGGAGGGAAATGAGATTTTCATCAATGAACTATGTGACATGATGTGATTCAAGAAGCCTCTACACTCAGTGTTCTCCCTCAAGGGGACTCAAAGAGAGCATCGAAGACTGATTGGGCTTTTCATAATTCCTTTATTTGGGAATTCAAATAATCTTGTCCTTTAAGATCTACCTAACATCCTGATCTAAAACTTTACTGAAAAGATTATTGGTCTTAATTTCTTAATTTTATGTTTGAAGAGCATACACACATGCACAATCACTTCACTTGCTTTCAGAAATATGGAAAAACATTAAAAGTTGCTATGTAGTACTTTTTAATTTATTTTTTAACTTTATTTACTGAATAATTTCCCATTAGCATAAAATTTTCCCATGTATCAAGATTTCCATATTCAACAAAAAAATGTCAAGTTTCAAGATTACTTTGGTTTAGATATAAAAGAAAATGCAAATAAGTGTGTACTAGATGGCAAGTGAAAACTGATATAAGTGTTAGAGTGGTTTATATTAAAGTACAGATCTTTGCAATATATATAATTAGTTATTATTTTTAAAGGTTGAAATTTTCTCTAAGAAATCTAGGCTATCCTCAAGGAAACTAATGATCTATCAGCTAGCATTCCCAGGGAATGAGGAAGTATTCCAGAAAGAAGAGGATTGTCTAACACTGGCACCTATCAAATCCTGTATAAGCACAAAGCTACCTTACCTTCCCTATGTGAGAAGTTTAAGGCAATATTTTACAGTAACTAACCTTTCTGGTCAGAGACATAGATGATATTACTGGAGCTTACTTAATCTCCATGCCTTGATTCATGCTGCTGGTTCATGCTGCTGGTTCCTCTGTAAGTATTTAACTAATTCTTTGCTGTGATCTGCAGACCATAGTTAATGTGTTTAAACTATTAACAATGCATATGTGAAAACACTACCCTTCACCTTTGTCTTTCTCTCATTCACATTATTATATTAGACATATAAGTGATTCTACCCTTTTATTGCTCACTGCCTTCACTAGTCTCTCTGAGGTAATAGATGGTCACCTTAGAACTGAGAAGTGTTGGAGGATTATTAGCACTCCTAATATAGGAGAAGGATGCTGGACAGACATATAGTGTGCCCTGAATTAATTGAGCCAAATAATTGAAAAAGAAATGACTAAAGTATTTCTGACTGTGTGTAACACCATGGTAGTGCTACATAAATATTTACTGAACTGAAAAGAAACATGCCAATAGTTATCATAAGTATCCAGAATTCAATAACACTCCATTACATAACCTCATCCAACAATAATATTTAGAAATTGTTTTCCAAAATATTTTTCAAAATATATATTCATTGTCCCATGATAAAACAACACAAATAGCATTCAGGAAATGAAAGAAGAACAGCTTGAATTTTGCAAACAAGATATGATATATGAAGATGCAGAAAATTATTACAGTTTTTAAGTGAGGACTTTTTAAAATATCAAAGAACTTGATTCAAAGATTTTTCAGTTTTGCCACGAATTAAAACTCAGTGATAACCTACTTAGTAAAATAAAAATCAACCCATAATAGTTTATCTAGAGTTTATTGCAGAGTAATTGAAAGGCTGCCATAGTTTCCCAGATAGTAGAAAAACAGTCTTTAAAAAGTCAAACTAGGTATCTGTAAATACACTCTTGGTTTAGTCAGTTATTTTTGTGTTTACATTACTATCAATAAAAACCAACTGAGTTATCTGAGCTATATGAGCTCACAGAACCAGAGATTCCACACAGAAGACAGGAAATAAAGAGCTCTTGAGTGGCAAGTTTAGCGGCAATTATACAAAGGAAGACTACAAGGAAAGACAAAAGCCATCCAAACAGTGAGAAAAAAATACATGATTGAGAAGATCAGTACCAGCAAGATAGAATGGGGAATATATAACACCCCAATAATTGAGCCAAAATATGTCTTGTAAATTGCAATGCCTTGGTTGTGTGAAAGATTTGTAACCACACTTTGTTCTTTAACTGTTTATTGTTTGAAGTTGCTTCTCTGTTGTTTCACATCTACAGTTTGAGGCATTGTAATCCAGTCAACTAAAATCAATATGTAGAAGCAAGAGCAGGCAAAGATGGAGACTTACCGGGAGAAGTAGTGAAAGAAGCCGATTACACAATATCCCACTGTACTGAGAAGTCAGTTATACTGGAAGGTATATAAGAAGGTGAAACACCTGAAAACAAGTTCTCACTAGCCATGATGGCAAAGATTATTGGTACAAAAATAGCAGATATCATGTTTGGATCACTCATCTTCATCTTAGCCTGTATGTTTATAAATGCAAAATTCTTGAACAAACTATCAAAAGGACAGAAGAGAAAATATCAACCACTAATCACTTAGAAATAAGATAAACTGTGGCCAGAGGAACTGTACAAACTCAGAAAGTCTGACTCCAGACAGCCTAGTGCTTTTGTTTTTGCAGTGACACATTGGAAAGCTTTCCTTAGTAAATACATCCAAGACCAGAAAATAAATCACACTTGTTCATCACAGACTGGACACAGTGTACAAAGATTGGTCCTAATGAAGACATGTTTGTTTAATATCATAATGACTCTCATTCCATAGAAATTTGATATTAGTGTGATGCCCACATGTTTTTTTTTTTAATTGAAATTTCTTACTACTTAGCACAAAAGAAACAAAGGTATGAGAGAAATAGCTATGGCAAATAGCATTCCTCATCATGCACAGTATAGTGGTAGCTCTCTGTACACTATTATTAAGATCAGTAAATATGAAGAATTAGAAGATCATTATAGTTTCACAACTAACAGTTATACATCTGACTTGATTTTTCAACCAGATGAAATGATCTTTGGAAGGTCACATGGGTCAATGAGACAATAACTCAATCTAGATCTGCTTGGTTTATAATCTCATATTTTCGGCTAAAGGCTATGGAGTGTCAATATAGTGGACACCTTTCAGCATCTCAGAGTGTCTTTCTAGTTCAAAGACAGCCCAGAGGAAACATCTGTTTTAAACAACATGAGGGAAGAGTATCTAACTTGGATAATAAATTCAGAAGTAATCTTGAAGTAATCTTGAAGTAAAGCTGCTCAAAGAGCTGTTAGTCTGCTTAAAAGTCTTTGTGAGTGAGATATGAAATTTTAAGTTCCTCTGGTTTAAGTCTGTAAGCTGAAGACAGCACATGCTTCAGTTGCTGGACACTGAGAAATCAAGCTGGAACTGAGACAAAAGTCTCCTCCCTACTGGCTAGCTTTCATAGTTCTAAAAGGTGCTATACACACTACTGAGGGAAAGAAGTTAATGCCAGTCTTAAATAGCAGTGAACCCTGTGAGCTATACAACCAGCTATCCAGGTAAGCAATGCCCACTGGTTCAATTTTTGCATGACTTGTTTGAGGGTAATTAGCTGCTCTGATTATATTTGAAGGCTGACTCCATGAGAGGGAATTCATGACTGGTACTGAAGCCTTGTTCAAAATCCCATGAATCCGTTACTACTGTTTGGCTAATTGGATAGATTGTATCCATCAAATTGCTTTCTAAATATTTATCTTTATACCCATATACTAGAGCTGCTTTCATTTTTGGTTAGAGAAGCTTCTTTTTGTAGATGTCAGTTAATACTGGGGAAGCTCAATATTCCTCATTGTGCTGAGAAGATGAAATAGTTTGGTGCTCAACACTTAATGGGACATCTCATCACACCCTCCGTAGGCTTGGATAAATTGCAGAAGAGGTAATGGAAAGAATGCAGGAACCAAAGGATGGGGAAGAGAGTTAGGAAATGCTGTCTTCTATACACAGAGTGGCCACAGCTTTCATGACCCCATATTAGCTAATTTTATCTGTACAATATTGGGCCCATTAACATGTCATCATGGATGATGGGGAGAAATTACATCAAAATAAAAGAGAGACCAGTTAGAAAGAAAAAGGGGTTCTGTAGAAGAAAAATAGGAGAGGGGAACACAATAAAGTAATGGGAGGGACTATGACTAGAATACATGTTTGAGGGCTGGAGAGATGGCTTAGTGGTTAAGGCGCTTGCCTGCGAGGCCTAAGGACCCATGTCTGACTCTCCAGCTCCCACGTAATCCACATGTACAAAGGTGAGGCAAGCACAAAGTCACACATGCCTAAGCATCTGGGGTTCAATTTCAGTGGCTGAAGCCCTGATGTACCAATTCTCTCTCCCTCTCTCTCTCTCTCTCTCTCTCTCTCAAAACAAAACATTTTAAAAGTTAAAAATATATGTAAGAAAATTGTCAATAAACTATTAGAACAAAAATGATTCACTTTTAGCATTCTGAGTTCCTGAAATATGTTGAACAATTTCCAAAATTGGCCTCACTTCTTCGCTTTCTATAGTCTTCATATAGTTGGAGTGTAGTGTGTGTGTGTGTGGGGGGGGGTGTCTAGAGCTTATAGCTTTCATCTCTATGCTGATTTTTCTGATAATAGCTTTCCATGTTTTGAAAAGAAATCTCAACTTTATGGTTTAAATTTTCTTTTATATTTTATCAAATTTTTAGCAATCATCATCAAAACCTCAAATCATTTCTTGAATTAAGAAACATCTGATGACACTCGCATAAAATGGCTCATGGAATTCTGCTTCTGGAAATGGAGCTAAGGTGCTAACAACCAGAGCCTTACTTAAATACATGCCCAGGAAAATCTTGAATTAAAATTTAATTAAGTCAATTTAGAACACTCATCTGCTCTAGATGAAAAAGGATGCTTCACAGAATGATAAATAAATGCCCTTTCACCTCTTCTGTTTGCATCTAATTATATGCTACTGTGTAATAATACTCCAAAACTCAGTACTTAGTGACTTAAAAAAAAAAACTTGCTTTTTATAGGTTTTGTTTAATTTCACAATTTCTTGGATTATAAGGTAAGTACAAAGCACACCAGGTTGAGCTGCTCTGTGTTCCATAATGTCTCAGGGGCTACAGCTATGGACTGAGTGCTTGTCCCCTCTGCTTAGCTCATTAATTGAAATTCTAATTCCCAGTGTGATAGTTCTATGAGATAGGGCCTCGGGGTCATAATTAAGTTTAGATGAGGGTGAGATACTCATGATGAAGTTAGTATCCGAGAGGAGAATAGAACTCCTCTCTGTGTCCCCTCTCTTTTCTCCTCCTCCTTGTTTGCTTCCTTCTTTCATTTCAGAGTAACTGAAGCTTTATAGCCTCATCCGGGAGCTTTTCCCTGACAAGAAATTATACAGAGTAGAGGTAGAATGCGGATACATCTGGAGTGGGGAGAGGGGGGAAGTTATGAGTCTGTTTCTTATCTAAATTTTTCCACGCTACTTTTAAATATACATATATATAAAATGATAACAGGCTACACACTATTGTCCCCACACCCCAACTCCCAAACTCTGGCTACCTTGGGAGGCTCCTCAGTGGGGTCATAGTAGTCATGTGGGATCATGAAAGCCTCCGTCAGTCCTTATGGGGTAGGTGGGAACCATGCTTCAGGGTGTTCCCACGCACTCCATAGCTCCCACAACCTTTCTTCTGCCTCTTCTACAAAAGTCCATGAGCCACAGCGGGCCTGCCGGCAATCTGTTTTAGTGTTGAGTTCTTCGTAGCCTCTGGATTTCTTTTATTTTCTTTCTTTTTTTTTTTCTTTTTAATTACTTTTCTATTCAGCAAATACAGGCAGTTTGGTACCATTATTAGGCTCATCCGTGACCTATCCCCTCCCCATTGGCCCCTTCTTATTGAGGTATGTGGGTCGTGCATTGTGGAGTTAGCCCACAGTTATTGGTACGATAAATGTCTTTGCATATCCTGACCCAACATGTGGCTCTGACATTCTTTCCGCCCCCTCTTCCGCAAGATTTCCCTGAGCCATGATGGATTTCGGCTTGCATAGGTTTTGATTATTCTAAGTGTCCGTCATCCTCACCCCGGGGCTGGTTGTCACACTAGTAGTAAAAGCAATGTTCATGACATCACTTCCTCTGCAATTTCTCTTGGGCTCTAGCAGATATGGTAAGGGTGGAAAGTCTCATGGTGGGCAATTGGCTATCTCCTTTTCCTGTGGATGGATCTAGATTCTCCTCAATTTTCCCTCATCTGTAAAATAAAACAGATTCTCCAACCAAGCGTGAGAACAGTTTGGGCTAAAGGGCGTAAGCAAAGTTGTTTGGGAGATTTTTGGTGTGCCAGCCCACTCTTTCCTGATCCTAGGCTGATTTGGAATCCAGTACCAGATAGGAGTTCCCTCCCACTGAGAAGGAAGGCCTCATGTCCAATCAGAAAATAGTTGGTTACCTGCAGAGGCTACAAGTCACTATTGCACAACTGGATACATTCGTGTCCATCTGGTTGGTTTTGTAGTCTACGCCCTGATGATGCATGTTGTTAGTGATTGTTTTCTTCCAGCAGCTCCAATAGGGCCCTCCAGCCCGGTGAGGGCTAGCCATGAGAGAGCGAGTCTCCCTTTCTGTACCAGCTGGTATTCTGATGTCCTGTGATTGCCGCAGCCCCTCCCCAGCCCCACCCCCTTTCAGGGTCTCACCTTTCAACTCTGGTAGGCCATGGAGTATTTTGGCACTGGGCTACTTTATTTTGGGGATCTCATGGGTCTCCATAGCCAGCAATGCACTGTGGGGGCTGGGGGAAGCCAACTCCAGGCCTTGAATTTACCAGGCAGGGTCTGTGGTTGTAATGTTGTGAGGCTTCAAACTATGAAATGCTATGGGAAAACATAACAAAAACGTATCAAAATATATGCATAGGTAAGTATTTTTTAAAAGGACTACAATAGTATAGGAAATAATGCCAGAAAATGGTAAATGGGGTTGCATACAATTTAAAATATTTTGCACAGAAAAAACTATAATCAGTAGAACGAGGAAATCCTACAGAATGCCAGAAAATGTTTGCCAACTATTCATCTCACAAAAGATTATTATCTAGGTTATATAAATAACTCCAAAAATTCAACCTCAAATCATACCATAAATAATGTGCTAATGAGTTGAATACACTTATCGCAAAGGAAGAAAATCAAATGTCAAATAGAGACTTTAAAACATGCTCAATGCCTTTTAGTCTTCAGGAAAATTCCATTAAAACTACATTGAGATTCCATCACACTCACTCAAAATGGATATAATCAAGAAAATAATCAACACATGTTGACGTGAATATGGGAAAAGAACACTTGTGTACTGCTGGATGAATATAAACTGATTTTGTAACTATGAAAATCAGACTTAAGGTTCAAAAATAAAACCTTAAAAATAGAACTGCCTTATAATTCATCTAAACCACTCCTGGATACATACCTGAAGAATTCAAGACAACATTCCCCAGAGACACTTTCATACTCATGTTTACAATTGCTGCACTTTTCACAATAGTCAAGATATGAAACTAGGCCACAGGTCCATGAACAAATGAATGGTTATAAAAATTTAAAACATATGCACAGTGAAATTTATTTCATTGGTAAACATATAATAAAATCAGGCTAGTGTAGTGGCGCATGCCTTTAATCCCAGCACTTGGGAGGCAGAGTAGCCGAATCACTGTGAGTTTGAAGGCCACCCTGAGACCTGAGACTATATAGTGAAATCCAGGTCATCCTGGGCTAGAGTGAAATCCTACCACAAAAAAACTGAAAATTATATATTTATACATATTTTTTTTACATCTGTGTGGAAATGAATGAAACTGGAGAATATTATGTTAAGCAAAATAAGCCACAATCAGAAAGGTAAATATCATATTTTCTCTCATATGCAGGATGGAACTAAGAATTAAAATGTAAATATATAGGTATATATAATGTATAATATATGTATGTACGTATGTATGAAAAGTTCCAATGAAACTCATTACTTTGTATAATTTTAAAAAACAATAAAAAAAGAAAAAGCATCTGAAACCATTTTAATTCTGCCTAAAAATCTCCACAGCAATATTGTCCATTTTAATAAATACATTTATGGGGCTGGAGAGATGGCTTAGCAGTTAAGCGCTTGCCTGTGAAGCCTAAGGACCCCGGTTCGAGGCTCACTTCCCCAGGTCCCACGTTAGCCAGATGCACAAGGGGGTGCACGCGTCTGGAGTTCGTTTGCAGAGGCTGGAAGCCCTGGCGTGCCCATTCTCTCTCTCTCCCTCTATCTGTCTTTCTCTCTGTGTTTGTCGCTCTCAAATAAATAAATAAATAATTTAAAAATAAATAAATAAATAAATACATTTATGAATGCGGCTGCGATAGAAAAAATTCACTTCTACCTAAGTTTTCTAACATAGTCTTTTTTGCAGGGGTGGGGGTGCAGTATTGCTGTTGCTATTATTTTCAAGATAGTGTCTCACTCCAGCTCAGGCTGGACTTGAACCCACAGTGATCTTCCTACCTATGTCTCCTGAGTGCTGAGTTTCAAAGCATGCACCACTATGCTAGGTGTTGTGGTTTGATTCAGGTGTCCCACATAAACTCAGGTGTTCTTAATGCTAGTCTCCCAGCTGATGGCAATTGGAAATTAAGGCCTCCTGGAGGTGGTATATTGTTGGGGGCAGGCTTATGGGTGTTATAGCCAGTTTCCTCATGCCAGCATTTGGCACACTCTCCTGTTCCTGTTCTCTACCTCATGTGGGCTAGGGGATGATGTCCACTCTCTGCTCATGCCATCGCTTTCCCCTGTCATCGTGGAGCTTCCCCTCGAGCCTGTAAGCTAAAATAAACCTCTTTTTCCCACAAGCTGCTCTTGGTTGAGTGACTTCTACCAGTAATACGAACCTGACTGCAACACTAGGCTTAGGATAATATTTTTTTTCCTCAATTTCCATGAAGTTTTACTATACATTTGCTCAGGGAAATGCTGCTTCTGTCCAACTACCATGCCCCAAAACAAATACATGCTTTAATTTTTTTTATTTTTATTTTTATTTATTTATTTGAGAGTGACCGAGAAAGAGGCAGAGGGAGACACAGAGAGAATGGGCATGCCAGGGCCTCAGCCACTGCAAACGAATTCCAGACGCGTGTGCCCCCTTGTGCATCTAGCTAACGTGCGTCCTGGGGAATGGAGCCTCAAACCGGGGTCCTTAGGCTTCACAGGCAAGCGCTGACCCACTAAGCCATCTCTCCAGCCCTAATTTTTATTATAACAACACCGTACTCATAACTATTGCACTTGTTTTACATGGACAACTAGCTTAAACTATATGCTGATGCACCTTTTGTGAGATCATTGCTAAACCCCTATGAGAAGACAAATGTTCATAAGAGAGCTGTACATTCATCATTAGCTTTCTTGGAAAAGGACATTAACATTTAAGTTTGTATTTAACATATATAAAGATATATTTAAATTTTTATTTTTATTTATTTATTTGAGAGCGACAGGGAGAGAGAGAGACAAGGAGGGAGAGAGAGAGCATGGGCATGCCAGGGCCTCCAGCCACTACAAACGAACTCCAGACGCGTGCGTCCCCTTGTGCATCTGGCTAACGTGCATCCTGGGGAACCCAGCCTCGAACCGGGGTCCTTAGGCTTCACAGGCAAGCGCTAACCCGCTAAGCCATCTCTCCAGCCCCTAAAGGTATATTTTAATTTCAACATGCCAAACATAGTCTACTGCAAACTTAAAGCATGTTCCCAAACCCAAAAATAAATAAAGATCTATTTGCACCATTTGATAAATGACCACATCACTGTATTACCACACTACTCTTTATAATAGCCTCTGTATGATTGTTTGCCACTTATTAAGACAAATGTGAATATTTGTCTTTCTACTGCAATCATAATGGCTTTGCAATACATTGAGTTCATGCAAAACAGGAGATGGATTCTGATTTCTAATTATCGTGTGAAAATGACTCAAAGAAAATAATTTTAAAATGGAAAAAAATCAATTCTGAAAGGTATTACCTGATATTCGTCTAATATTCATCTAGCTTGAAGCCAACAGGCCTACAAAACAGTTCAATTATTTGGATGCCTCAGGGCATGCCTCTCAACTAATTTACTTATAAGGATTTATTTGTAACTGTCAACATTTAAAGATGGAAGTTAGGCTGATGACATTGGTGGCTTACTACTTCAGGCTGTGACAGAGATTATTGACTATGACCCAAGATGCACTGTTTTCCTCCAAAGTAGTAAAATATTAAGGGAGGCCAAGGTTGTGCAGAACAAAACCTCTATTCCACACATATCTGGAAGCTGAGTGTGGCTGTAAATAGAAGGTTAGTCAGTGTAATTTAATATGAAGTGTTATAGAGTAGCTATCGAGGTGCTCTTGGCACTTTTTCACCCTTCTTTTACTCTACTACCTGGAACAAGGATACTGTCATCTTGCCCCAGGCAATGATCTTCATGTCCAAAGGAAAGGACTGAGTCTTACTAAAATTTTTAAGAGTTAAGGCAAAATGAATTCACTTGACTTTAAAGTTTCAGAATATTTTCCCTTATACTTTGTAGAAATAATAGCAAAAAAACTCACTCTAACAAAATGATGGGTCAGGGAGACACTAGGAATTTATGAGATTGAAGAATACCACTCTTTATACTATAGAAGAACACCTGAAGCCCTCATGCAAGACTACACCAAGTGGGATAGTGTAGAAGATAGATTCCAAGGCAGGAGAGATGGCAAAGCCAAAGGACCCAGGTTTGATTTCCCCAGGACCCATGTAAGACAGATGCAAAAGATGGTGCTGCATGTGTCTGGAGTTTGTTTGCAGTGACTGGAGGTCCTGGCATGCCCAATTTCTCTCCTTCTTTCTCTCTCTCTCTTTCCATATGTGTCTTAAATAAATTAAAAAAGAAGATGGAGTCCACATCTTCATTAATACTAACAAGAAAATAGAGAAGCTAAGTGATAGAGTAAACCATTAATGTAAAATGAACAAGCAAGTAAGTCCATCTATGATATTCAAGTTCTGACAAGATATAAGAAAGAGATTCTGTGCTGGAGAAATGGTTTAAAGGCTAAATCACTTGCCTAAGAAACCAAAGAACCCAGGTTTGATTCCCCAGGATCCACATAAGCCAGATGCACAAGGTGGCATCTGGAGTTCATTTGCAGCAGCTAAAGGATCTGCTGTACCCATTTTCTCTCTATATCTCTCCCCCTTTCTCTCAAATACATAAAAGTAGAAAGAGATTCCATGTGACCCTTGCAGTCACAACATTGTTATTTGAATGACAAAGCTTAATACAGGATGACCTGTATTACACTCCATTCTCTACTGTTCTACATAATACTTGGTTCTGTAGTAAGCCACATTTTGAATAATGTTTATTGGCTTATTGGCTTTTCTATTTTAAGAACTAACAAACAGTCAAATAACTTTTGATAAGAAAAATACTTATTTGTCTTGTCAAGGAGAAAAATAATACACATTTCTGACAAAAATATTTAGGATAGGAAATTGGAAAATGACAGGATTATAGCTGTGTTGATTCAGTAGTCCCTACTTACCCTTAGCAGCTGGGTTCCAGGACTCCCAGAAGATGCCTGAAATCACACACATATACCAAACCTTAATAAAATGTTGTTTTCTGTACATATATACTTATTATAAATTTTAACATCTAAGTAATTCATAAGAGAGAAGTAACAATAAATAATAAGATTGAACCTTTACAGCAATATGTTGTTAAAAAAAAATTGAAAAATTCCACCAGGTATGGTTGGTATCCCAGCACTCTAGAGGCTGATATAGGAGGATCACTGTGAGTTCGAGGCCAGCCTGACACTTCATAATGAATTCCAGGCTACAGTGATTTTGATTAAATCACCTCAAAAAAATCATTAATTTTATTTCTGAGATTTTTCATTTTATGTTAAAAGAATTCAGTTAAGTAGTTAATTATGACTAACTAAAGTTGTAGATAATGAAACCTTCCATAAAGAAGAACTAATATTTTATATCTAACAATGTTGACTAGAGTGTCTAATATTAATGTCACAAGAAAGATAGGATTTGGTATATTTGATATGTTTTCTTATAAGAAATTAAGTAATGATGATGGATACCAATAGAATTATTCATAACTAGAGGTGAGGGAAATTTCTCAGTGGTTAAAGTGCTTCCTCAAAAGCCATAAAAGGCCAGAAGCCACGCTGGGCTTCTGTCATCCTGGCAACCCAAAGTAAAATGGGAAGTAGAGAAGGGAGAAATTCCTGGAAGCTCAGAGGGAATGCAACACTTAATAATAGGTTGAAAGAGAGAGACCGAGAGAGGTAGCAGGTGATGGCTGACACTCGAAAGATTTTCTCTGATCTTCACATGTTCCCACTGTATGAGCGTCCATGTAAATAAACACACACACAAATAAAACTAATTTACAAAGTGTTATCCAAACCTAATAATGGCAGATAATGAGGTCATTGATATTAATGATTCAATTTCCAGCTGGAAAGCAGAGACGCTTTCTGAACTTGATAGACAAGAAGTGAAATGATCAGCAGAGTAAGTCCAATGAGAAATGATCAAAAGTTATTTGGGGGAAGTGAAACTGAAGAGAAAACAAACAAAGGAGGAAGCCTATTTCTTTTCATATATACATCATGCTTTCCTAATTATGTATGTGTGCTATTTAAAAAATCAGTAGACATAATAAAGACCATTTTTAATATTTCAGACTCCCTAATAGGATTAAGGGTTATGTTCCTAAATTTATAGGCTCAGACATAGTGAATGCATTTCAACAAATATTTCTTAAGCTTCAATTGTGCTGAATTTATTCAATTTTTCTTGAGATCAAAGACTTGTGTGGAGTTTCATACATGCGTACATATAGACATGCATATATACCAATAAATAACAAAAGTAAATAATTATAGTACTATAACAGAAGTTGCTTAAATGTTATTCTCTCTGAAAAGTTGTTGGTAGTTTCTAGATTAGGTTATATTCTTCTGATTTCTGTTCCTATTTTATATATTTAATCAATGCCTTGTCTTCCCGCCTAGGCTATTTAAATTCTTTGGAGATAGGGACTGTCACAGTCAGCAACAACATTCCTGGGATGAACTTCCAAACCAGGTACAGTTATGGAGGAAGGGATTTATTGAGGTTTACATGTAGAGGGGAAGTTCCATAATGGTAGAAGAGGCTGGCCCGCTTGCACAGGTCCATGCAGTGAGAAAAGAGCAGCCACCACTGACACGAGCAAGCACACTCCAGGAGCACCATCATGGCAGGACTCAGGCACTTATCTTAGATTGGAATTCAGATTCATCCCCAGCAACAAACACTGGACTCCAGAATCCACCCAGTGACACCTCCTCCAGCCAGGCAACTGGAGATTTAAACTACGAGCTTTAATAACTCCTGAATGTGTGGGACATCCATTCAAACTACAACAGGGACTAACCCTTTTTAATCATTTTCCACTCTGAACTAGGATTGCATTTTCTTAAATGCAACATCAAATCAATGCAAAACTAAGAGCTAATGTGTGTGCAAGCACTTTAGATAATAAAGAATGTGAAATCACCAAATAAAATGGGATTTAAATGTGTAATAATCAGGTTGACATAGCAATACAGTTATAATAATCACATATAGTTTCGGTCAGAGCTTCTTAGGCATTTTCCAGTCCTGACTCTTTTCACCCAATAAATTTTTGCATTACCCAATATATGGGGATAGATAAAATAAATATACAAATCAAACATTTATTATGCATATAGGTAAACCATTTACTAAGGAGGAAAGCAAATTTTCATACTAATGAAATGGGCTGTGCTTATTTAGTTTTGTATAAATAAATCTTGGCTCAATGTTTGATACTGAATAACAGAGAGCTCACTCAACATTTTCAGAATTCTGATTTTAATATCATCAATGCTGATAATGCACCTCACATAAATACATAGTACAAAATGGCAAAAATATATTTAGGGACTGATATAATTGGATATTCTATACCTATTCCAAGATAATCCATTCGATGATATTTTTATGAAATTCAATCCAGCAAATCAAACAGCAATTTAAAAAAAATCAGCCATTCAACACAACACAATCTAAAATTACACTTGTGTGATGCATGCTAAGGAACCTTGATAGGAAGAGTATTAAAAACCTTTATTTTCTGTAATTAAAACATTATGTGTCTATAAAAGCAGAAGAGTCTTGGCTACATAAAATCATTCTAATTCCTAACATACAAACATCTAGAACCTGAGCTGAAGTCTTCTTGGCAGTGTGAGGTGTGACGGCAGCTCAGTGGGCAATGGCTATGGGGAAGTCACACAGAGCGACATGGGTGAGTACTGCTAGAAACAGCTTGGATGCATTTCCTCTTTAATTTTGAATTGATTTTTGGTCACTGTGAGTTCAGAAACCTTTTAGTCTCACCAAAATTTACCATATATTCAGTAATGTGATCCTGTATGAGGTTGTGATCCACAGTTCAGAAAGCTATAGTCTAGATTGCCTTTTATTTTCAATTCCTACAGTGAAAATATATAACACTTAGGAGGTTTTAGAATAGATGGCTCTTATTTACAGTCTTTCTCATCTTTACATGGTGGAATATACAGAAGTAGCTTGTCATAGAGCACATGCTAGAGACATTTAATCTGCATTTAACTTCTTTTCTTATTTCCTTAAACTCATTTATTATTTTTTTCACTTCATGTTCTTCATTTTTTAACATGATTTATCATGAAATTTCTAGTTAGCATACAAAATATTGGGCTTCATTACAATAGTCTAATTCATATATCACTGCAGTTTGCTTATATACACCTGTTTTAAGAAATGAATTGAATAGACATTTATCAAAAGAAGATTTACATATGTTGAGTAAATATATGAAAAAAATTCAACTGTCTTGGCCATCTGGGAAATAAAAATTTTAATTATATTGGGATTCCATCTCACCCCAGTCATCGTGGGTATCATCAAAATAAATGATAATATTGACAAGGATACAAGTGAAAATGAACCATTATAACACCCCTGGA